>NW_019397533.1:0-44767 GCF_000591075.1 Eurytemora carolleeae | reverse complement strand
GAGGGGGGGGGGGGTAAATCTCTCAGTCTTTTTATGTTAATCCGTTGATTAGATACATATATGATTCGTAATCTCACCATATTAGATCAGATATTTTAAATTCTGATTGCTTTGATATCCTAAGAGATAAACAAAAAATATCTAATATCATTTGATAATCTGAAATATTTCCGGTTCTTTTTGCTGGGATTAATAATTAAAAAGTACTCAGAGCCCGAATTTAAAGAATTTGAGCCGCGGCCTACATTTGAGACGCGGCTAACATATGTCAGGTCCTACCTAAAATTGTATTCAGTGTTTCAAGATTTAAGCCCGCGCTCAATTGAAACCGGTTTTGGGCGGATTTGAGACGCGGCTTAAATTAAATAAATTCCGATCTCGTTTAAGAAATACACACAATAAGATTTTATTTTTGAAAATCAAGAAAACTGAAAATCAGGATTTCCTGTTTCCACAGCACCAGGGCACAAGGTAAAGAGGATCGATCATCTTTTCTACAATAAAATCTGGAATAGACTTTAAATAATCCTAAATAGTTCAATGAACGTGAGACACATCAGTTGTGCAATGAAAACGTCAATATAATTATTTGAATTTAATCAATTTTTATTTTGTTAAAAACCCTTTTATCTTAATCTAATCATTCAATCCATCTAAAAGATTCAATAAACTAAATCAATTAAAGTCAAAGTAAGCACTTTTATTTTGTAAAAAATACAATTTTTTAATTTGTTTTTATTTAACAGGGAAAACTGATCCTTGGATATTTGAATGAAGTCCCCGTGGTTTTAATGCAGGTAGTTCTCTTACAAAAATTTAACATCAAATTTCACACCGCACCCTTGATATCAATTATGTGAAAGTTTCTTTAACTTGACAAGTCTTTAATTCTCACAATTTCCTAAATCGTTTCTCATGCAGAAATGCGCCAGTTACATTTAAGAGAAACTAAAATTTATAAAAACCAATTTTCAGATAGCACATGATGAACATCGGACCATGCCACTCTATAAATGGAGAATCACTTAAAATTACGTCTCTACAGTCCCTTTAAGATAACAAAATAACGTCTCTACAGTCCCTTTAAGATAACAAAATTACGTCTCTACAGTCCCTTTAAGATAACAAAATAACGTCTCTACAGTCCCTTTAAGAAAACAAAATTACGTCTCTACAGTCCCTTTAAGATAACAAAATAACGTCTCTACAGTCCCTTTAAGATACCCCCCTTCTCTCCTGACACAAAGCTGCTTACAGGGAAATTTCTGAACAGAGCCTTTTCCCTCATGGGATGTATTACTGTTGTTAAGTATTTAATATTTGATTTGATTTGAAACATCCGGAAATGTTTTATCTTTCCGAAATAAGTCTGTCATTTATTTCCATAAAGCGGCCACTTTCCAAGGATATATTCCCAAGTGGAAACTGCCCAAATGTGCAATTTCCCAAGCGACAACTTTTATATTATATCCCAGTCGCGGGGCTCGGCCCCCTAGCCTGTTCTAGCCGCAGAGTTTGGCCCTTACCCATTCTAGCCTCAGAGCTAGGCCCCCCATTGCAGCCAACCTAACCTAACCACAGGTGAAATTACAGCTTGGAAAATTGAACATTTGGGAACTCACCTTTGGGAAAATTCCCTTTTTTAATACCTAGAGGTGTGAGATGAAACCATTGGTGGGGATCATCTGTGGATCTGGATTAGGTAGATTTAAATATTTTGATTGTCAAAGCATGCATGGATAGCTCCGATTTTACATGAATTATTAAATACGATAATAAATAATTTATAGATCTATGGATTTGAAAATGAATTACTTTATCACTGAAATGATAGAAATATCAATTAAAAAGTAATAGTCAATGCCGTCTATTTTTGCATAATGTTGCATATTTTTATAAACCCATATATATTATAAAAAATGTATTCAAATTTAAACTACGCCACATGTGTAATGTGTATGCTTGTTTGTGAATATTTGTTTATAATAACGTAAAATGGGAAAACCTCGAAGTGTTCCACGGCCGCTGACATGGAACTGATATTTTTAGACTCTTTATTTTGTAGCCCTGGATTTTATAATTTCAATGTTGCCAAGAGTGAGGGCTTCTACAGAGAGACCCAACACTCTGGAATATAAGACGATATTTAATCAAACAAACTTATGCTCTTATTTACAAATAGTTTTAACTTAAAACTTTAAGTGAATTTGGTTTGTGTACACTGTACACTGTTCAATTACTGTGTTTCATTTTGATGGACTATCTAAAATCAAATGACTGATCTGAAAGTCGTCTTTCTATTCAACCATCGCATGGGTCTCACTGTGGCTTAAGCTTCTAACGAGTAGGCAAAATACAGTAAAAGGAATTGAACTCATATTTTCTAACCCCAATTTCTTTGCTACCTGATGGTGTAAGCCTTTGATATTTTAAACTTAGATTAATTGGTCAAACAGAATTAATAGTTCGAAATATCCACGTTCTGCAACATTGGATTGCAAAGTTATAGGTATTAGAAAATCAAAGACTAATATTCATTTGTATCAAAAATAATTGAAAAAACAATCATTAAATCTAGATTTTAATTAAAAATAGGTTAATTATTATAGGTGAGTTAGGAGATCTGGTAACTAATGCGACTAATCTAAACTACAATGATATTCCAGGCAGTTTACTCTGAGGTTCAAACTTTTGAATAGGATATCGCTGAGCCACATCGACTCAAATATAACAGCTTATCCGAGAACGTCGGAGACAACGAAAGAATTTATAAAATGTCGTTTTTAAACCTACTGATAAGTGGAATGCTGCAGATAATTAGAATTTGATTGATTACTTTCAAACTGTTCCCTCATATTTCATGGCTATTTCTTACTTTATACAATTAGTGAGATCTTGGTATACCGTATAATAGCTCAAATATCCCATTGAAAAATTACCAAGACAACAGTTCTGGGTTAAACTTGAAATACAACATTTTAGGGTAATTTTAAAAACAAAAAACTTTTTTTTGTGTGTACGGAAGGATGCAGCTAGAACGGTCAGAGTTTCTTAAAAATCTTAAATAGCCTAAAACTAGAACTATAAAAATAAATGCACAATATCACAGCCTTTACTCTTGTAAATTTTCTGCAGGGGGGGATCTACAGTCCCTTTAAGATAACAAAATAACGTCTCTACAGTCCCTTTAAGATAAAAAATAACGTCTCTACAGTCCCTTTAAGATAACAAAATTACGTCTCTACAGTCCCTTTAAGATAACAAAATTACGTTTACAGTCCCTTTAAGATAGTAAAATTACGTATCTACAGTCCCTTTAAGATAACAAAATTACGTCTTTACAGTCCCTTTAAGATAACACAATTACGTTCACAATCCCGTTAAGATAACAAAATTACGTCCACAGTCTCTTTAAGATAACAAAATTACGTCTCTTCAGTCCCTTTAAGAAAACAAAATTACGTCTCTACAGTCCCTTTAAGAAAACAAAATTACGTCTCTACAGTCCCTTTAAGATAACAAAATAACGTCTCTACAGTCCCTTTCAGATAACAAAATAACGTCTCTTCAGTCCCTTTAAGATAACAAAATTACGTCTCTACAGTCCCTTTAAGATAACAAAATAACGTCTCTACAGTCTCTTTAAGATAACAAAATTACGTTTCTACAGTCCCTTTAAGATAACAAAATAACGTCTCTACAGTCCCTTTAAGATAACAAAATAACGTTTCTACAGTCCCTTTAAGATAACAAAATTACGTTTCTACAGTCCCTTGAAGATAACAAAATTTCGTTTCTACAGTCCCTTTAAGACAGCAAAATTACGTCTACAGTCCCTACTCCCTTTAAGATAACAAAATAACGTGTTTACAGTCCCATTTAGATAACAAAATTATAGATTGTTAAGTTTATAATATTGTTCACTAGGGCCGTGTGCACTGTTACGAAGGCTTCCCTCTATGGCATATAGCTCTACCAGTTAGAGTGATGAAACTACTTGGTATCAGGCAAATATAGATTATCAAGCACAATTTAGGTTTTCATGCAATTATGCATAATGTCAAGCAATTGGTGTCAAATGTAGCAGCTGTTTGTGTAGCGTAGAGGACCATTCAGGGTGTATGCCATGAAACATGACGGTAGCAAGACGCCTTAAAAGTCGTCTTTGATCTTGGAATTTATTTGTGACATTTAGTATTAAACCTACTTTAACATGTATGAATCTTGAAACAATAATCAACAAAATTATTCTATTCCTATTCCTATTCCAAAATGTGGTCTGCATTTTTTGCTGTCAATATTACCGGAGATATTATGAATTTTGCTTATATTTCAATTATGTTAAATAAAACCAAAAATGTCAAAATCTGAACGAACTTCTTCATGAATCGGGTAATATCGAAAGCACAAAAATGCAGACTACATTTTAGAAATGTCATGTAATTTTGTAATTTCTATCTCTAGAATTTTACTTCTAAAGTTAGGTTGACAAATAAATGCAGCAAATGATATAAAGAATCATAGACGACGTTCAAGTCGTCTTGCTGCTGTTATGTTTCTGGGACACCCTGTATAAAAAGAAATTATATAGCAGAACAAAATGTACAAGTTTCACTTCCGTCTCAGGGAATTGAGTTTCCGCCACTAACTCTAATTTCTATATCTTAGCAGCACAATATCGTATATAGTCATTATATATTTAAACCAGCTTTGCTAAGGATTCAAAAAAATTGAGTTTATTGCAAAGAATCGAAATTTAATGATACCATGAGACTAGATGTTATACAAATTTTCCAGTGCAACCTATTGTACTTGATAATATATCTGGATGTTAGGAACATTATTATAACAAACGCAGTTGGGGCTCTTAATCCATTATATCAGGTTTGTAAATAAAATTTCTTAGTAAACAGCAGATACTGGGTGTCCCTATAAACATGGGAATTCAGTGACGAATTCGATATCGTCTTTTCAAATAATTCTTTGATTTAGTATAGTGATACCTACATAGAAAACTGTAATCTGTAAGCGTTTCGTCTGCTATATTCACATTTTGTTTGTTTATGTTTTGACTGCATACGGTTGTACTTAGTAAAACAAGAAAATTGCAGTATACAAACAGAGTAAACTTGTCCGTCTTCTCTGTTCATCTTGCGGAGACATTATAGACACATCTTTGCAGTCTTTTACCCTTTTCATGAAATAAACTCTAGCAGACATAATAATATTATGGCTTTTGAAATTAGGTATTACAATGCTAATGCATAACAAAGACGATAAAAAATTCGTCACTGAATTCCCATGTTTTTGGGACACCCTGTACAATCATATAGGGTTATTTTCAGACAGAATTCGTTTAGACATTTTTCTCTGCAGAAGTTCTTAGATAAACAATCCAGCTTAATTTCTTTTTGATTAAAGGAAGTGTTTACTTAATTTGAAATTAAACACAAAACCTGATTTTTTAAATTATTTTTTAAAAAAAGAATCTTCTTTAAGTTTGTGTGTTACTAATTTTAAAAGTTCGAATTAAATATGGTGAATCACCATGATTCGTTAAATATGAGATTTAAAAAGTCGTCTTTACTCAGTCTTAAGGTATTACACAGTTTCGATGTTTAATTGTCTTCTAATAAAAATGAGTTAAACCCTTTATTTGATATCTTCACGAACATGCACACAATACACACACAAAATCCATCTCACACACTCTCATCACACATCAATAATTTAAAAAAGGTAGATTTGAGAAGGTTAAGATTTAGTCAAGATTAGATTAAGAATTAGATTCCAATCCTTATCCTCTCCTTATATCTTTTACCCTTTACACCCTCACCCTATCCTAATTTCTCCTTAGTTTATCCTCTCTCTATTCTTTATCCCTTGTTTGTTCATCCTATCAAATATTTCCCCTACTTTTCTCCTTATATCCTAATCCTTCTCTCTTTGAATTTCTCCCGTTCCTCCTTATTTCATTCTTCTTTAAAACTAGCATTTTTTATGGTTCAAAGCAAATACTAACTATAATCCAAATGATTTAACTTTATTGAGATTTATTTATTTTTTACTCTTCATGGTGCACAGATGGATCCTTACATTAAAAATATGATTCAAATTAAAAGTGATAATTTAGTGTTGTCAAAGTATTCATAAAACTGTCCGTCTACTCTACGCAGAGACGGAGAAATGCGCTCAGTCCGAGCATAAAATGAAACCAGCAAAAAGTCGGAGAAAAGAAGGCAGTCTATAGTAACCCGCACTCAGATGAAGTAGTTGGCTTTTGCCTCTAATGCCAAGCAAGTCTCGTATCTTCATTCTAAAAAATTGCAATAGTTATTAATAAAGATGTTTAACTCTTCCCCACTCATATTAAATTGAGCTACAAGATAGATCCAAAATTAAGGTCTCCAACAAAAAAAAGTGCCCGGGAATTTTAGATAGGCCTCCTCAACCCACTTAAAACTATAGACTCAAAAAGATATTATCCGGTTGGCCACACTAAATTTCCCCGGCACAATGGAGGGATTGAAGTTTGCAGCAGCATATTTGGTTCCCTCCGCTGGAGCGGAGCCCACCGGAGGGAAATTATTTCCAACGGAGGGAATAAACATTTTTTAATGAATTCTCATAGCTCCATTTTATGTAAATTGAACATGTATGATCGCTGCAGAAGGGCCTCTCATTCAAAACAACCAACAATGATTAGAGAGGCCCTGGCTAAATTAAAATGTAAAAATTGTGCAATTGAAATTGTTTTTAACTAAATATTTAGTCAAATATATATCTATCTATCTATCTATCATCGGAGGGATAGTAATTTCCACTCAGCACACTAATTACTCCACCGGAGCGATGGTAATTAACACTCATGGCACTAATTACTCCATCAGAGGGATGGTATTTAACACTCAGGACATTAATTTCTCCAGCGGAGGGATGGTAATTAACACTAAGGACTCTATTCATTCCACCAGAGGGATGGTAATCAATACTCAGGACTCTAATTACTCAACTGGAGTGTCAATTACCTCCCATGCGATGGTGTAATTAGTGTCCTTACTGCTAATTACTATCCCTCTGTTAGAGGAATTAGTGTTCCACGTGTTAATTACCATCCCTGCGATGGAATAATTAGTGTCTATTGTTAGCTACCATCCCACCAATGGAATAATTAGCGTCCTGAGTTTTAATTATTATCCCTCCGATTAAATAATTATTTTCTGAGAGTTAATTACCATCCCTCCGATTAAATAATTATTTCCTGAGTGTTAATTACCATCCCTCCGATTAAATAATTATGTCCTGAGAGTTAATTACCATCCCTCCGATTAAATATTTATGTCCTGAGAATTAATTATCATCCCTCCGATTAAATAATTATTTCCTGAGAGTTAATTCCCATCCCTCGGATGGAGTAATTAGCCTTGAATAAAAAGAAAACATTCCCTCCAATGGAAATAATTTCCTTACTGTAGCCTCCGCTCCAGCGGAGGAAACCCAAAATTCTGCTTCAAACTTCAATCTCTCATGTGTATTTGAAATATGTAACATTCCCTTTAATTGCTCAGGTTGGAGATTTAATGCTGGTTAAAGACCATATCAACATGTTTGGTTTGGGTGGGCAAAGTCCTCTGCAAGGTCCAAATGATGAATATTTTGGACCTCGCTTCTTTGATGTAAATCAACTGTATTCAGATAGATGGAGGCATCTTGCTAGGGAGGCGGCAAAAGAGGTATAATTACCCCTTTTAAAACATATTAGATTTTATTCATTAAAAAATCCAATTTCCTGAATAATGAATTATGTTTTCAGTCACTGAATTAAAATCTAAAACATAATTAAATTTTGAATATAATTATATGAATAAAATTCTTAAAGATATTAAATATGAGTTCTGTAGGAGTATACATGATGGAGTTCTAACCTTAGCTGGAGGTCCTAACTATGGTCTACTTATATGTTTAGGTTGAGTTTTATAGGAGTATACACGATGGAGTGCTAACCATAGCTGGAGGACTTAACTATAGTCTACATATATGGTGTTTAGGTTGAGTTCTGTAGGAGTATACATGATGGAGTTCTAACCATAGCTGGAGGACCTAACTATGGTTTACTTATATGTTTAGGTTGAGTTCTATAGGGTATACATGATGGAGTGCTATCCATAGCTGGAGGACTTAACTATAGTCTCCTTATATGGTGTTTAGGTTGAGTTCTGTAGGAGTATACATGATGGAGTTCTAACCATAGCTGGAGGACCTAACTATGGTTTACTAATATGTTGTTTAGGTTGAGTTCTGTAGGAGTATACATGATGGAGTTCTAGCCATGGCTGGAGGACCTAACTATGGTTTACTAATATGTTGCTTATGTTGAGTTCTATAGGAGTATACATGATGAAGTTCTAACCATAGCTGGAGGACCTAACTATGGTTTACTAATATTTTGTTTAGGTTGAGTTCTGTAGAAGTATACATGATGGAGTTCTAACCATAGCTGGAGGACCTAACTATGGTCTACTTTTATGTTTAGGTTGAGTTCTGTAGGAGTATACATGATGGAGTGCTAACCATAGCTGGAGGACCTAACTATGGTTTACTCATATGTTGTTTATGTTGAGTTCTATAGGAGTATACATGATGAAGTTCTAACCATAGCTGGAGGACCTAACTATGGTTTACTAACATGTTGTTTAGGTTGAGTTCTGTAGGAGTATACATGATGGAGTTCTAACTATAGCTGGAGGTCCTAACTATGAGAGTGTTGCAGAGCTTAAAATGTTGTCAATGTTGGGAGCAGACTGCGTAGGTTAAAATGGGGCTGAAGGGGAGAGGCTGGAAAGGGTTAAGGAGGGGTAAAGGGTTTAAAGGGAGTGTAAAGGAAAAATTAAAGTGGGTAAAGGCTGAAACCTAAGCATTTCAGGAGTTAATAGACACCCATGAGAGTTCTATTGTAATAAATATCGTGGCATTTATTTTATATATTTATAAACCTGAACACACCTATATATATATCAAGTTTTCCATTGTAACCTAACTACAATTTTAAATAACTATGTAAAACCTATATTGCGATTTAAACCTAACTACACTATCAATAACTACATAAAACTTGTAATTACGTTCAGTAATGTAACCTGTACAATAGAAATCAAAATAAATTTTAGTTGGAATAATACTCAGCTTTATTACGGTGTGAGAGTAATTTGTTCCTGGTTCAGCAAATGAGATGTTTCTGAGTCTGATCTTGAGAGATAGGCTAGGAATTGTATCTTTATACAGATACTTTCGAATACAGATAGAGTCGTATCTGGATTGATATTGACTAAGGTATTATTGAGGAATCTTCAGCTCAAGATTTAAGTGTATCTGGATGATACAGTATTAAGGCATCTCCAGTTTGAGATCAATTAAGTGTTTCTGGACGATACAGTATTGAGGAATCTCCAGTTTGAGATTAAGTGTATCTGGACAATACAGTATTGAGGAATCTCCAGTTTGAGATTAAGTGTATCTGGATGATACAGTATTGAGGAATCTCCAGTTCAAGATTTAAGTGTATCTGGACGATACAGTATTGAGGAATCTCCAGTTTGAGATTAAGTGTATCTGGACGATACAGTATTGAGGAATCTCCAGTTTGAGATTAAGTGTATCTGGATGATACAGCTAGTATTGAGGAATCTCCAGTTTGAGATTAAGTGTATCTGGATGATACAGTATTTAGGAATCTCCAGTTTAATATTTAAGTGTATCTGGACGATACAGCTAGTATTGAGGAATCTCCAACTCGAGATTAAATGTATCTGGACAATACAATATTGAGGAATCTCCAACTCCAGATTTGAGTGTATCTGGACAATTCAATATTGAGGAACTTGGAGTTCAAGACCGAGTTGTATATGGCAAGACAGATACCAGAGTATACTGAAGGTTGTATCTGGATTGGTATGGATTTATTTTGTATACAAAATTTTATTTACATATAGATTTTCGTATAAATTTGACACAGTTTTTATCAATATTTCGAGACAGGAACATCAGATAGAACTCTTATGGGTATCGATCAACTCTTAAAATGCTTAGGTTTCAGCCTATACCCCCTTTCATTTTTCCTTTTCACTCCCTTCAATTAAGGGATATGAAGGAGGTATTTATATGTAGTAGCTAAAATGGGGGGGAGATAAAACTAAATAGTTAGGTATATTGGTTAATTCAACTTTTGTTATTTTTATATAATATTTAAAAAAAATACTATTCCCTCTAGGTATGAGCTCTATTCCAGAGAGTTTAGTTGCTCATCATTGTGGAATTCAAGTTTTAGCTTTCTCTTTAGGCAATATATTCATTTTATACTTCTTCTTTAGGCAATATATTCATTTTTTACTTTCTCTTTGGGCAATATATTCATTTTATACTTTTTCTTTAGGCTATATATTCATTTTATACTTTCTCTTTAGGCAATATATTCATTTTTTACTTTCTCTTTAGGCAATATATTCATTTTATACTTTCTCTTTAGGCAATATATTCATTCTTTACTTTCTCTTTAGGCAATATATTCATTTTTCAACTTTCTATTTAGGCAACATATTCATTTTATACTATCTCTTTAGGCAATATATTCATTTTTTACTTTCTCTTTAGGCAATATATTCATTTTTTACTTTCTCTTTAGGCAATATATTCATTCTTTACTTTCTCTTTAGGCAAATTTGTAGAAAAAAATTTGCTCAAAAACGTTGTTTGTGTATTGTGTTATCAATTTTTAGACAGAAAAGTATATTCTTTTTAATCTGTACTTGACAAGTCCCAATTTTGTTAAAAGTTTTGTTTATTTGTGACTTTAAAATGTCCTTAGGTTGAAACAAATATTTGATTGAATATTTTATTATGAACAGTAACAAATCTGTGTACCTTTGAATATTCCAGTAATCAACCACCAAACCATGAGGTAATCATTATTTTTTTCTTCATTTCTTTTCACAATTGTTTTTTATAATATTATATAATAGCTTGGGAACCTAACCTTGCCTGGAACTATACATTTTCTCTGTGAAAGTGAACCTACTCAGCTTAAAACTTCCCCCCCCCCCTCCCAAAAAAAAGAACGAGGCAAATCGGTCAAGGGGTTCATCAGTAATATTTGAATATACGATAAGAAAAGAAAAAAAACGCTTTATACATATATTACCATATTGTATTATTTTGATATAAAAAATGTTTAAAATCTATTAACGCATGATCTAAACGTTATCTTCGCGTTATTTAAATCCGCAATTTACTTTTATAAAATCACAATTTTAGAAAGAAAAACAAGGATTTCTTCATATTTTTGTTTAAAAGGGTGCAGCCATTGCAATTTGAGCATGTAAATATATCGTCACTTTAAATTCCGTCAACTGTCCATTTAAGAACTCGATTACTAGGAAGTTTTGGAGGTTGCAAACCAGTGCAAAGACGATCTCAAGAAGTTTGTATCTGCTCTTGTTAAAAAGATATCCTTGAACCTGGATAAGACCACTATTAATGGAAACCATAAATAAAAATGGAAAATCAAATAATTGTAAAATTACTTATATTTCATAATTACAACTCTTGATACTTTTCACCTCTACATTTACATTTGAACGCACAGTTTATGGCATTTATCATTGGAAGCATATATTTTGTATTTTTTTTCCTATGCATTTGTATAACCTATTGAAATATATTACATAATCATAAGTATGTTTTTATATTCAAGAAATATGAAATAACAGAAAAGTTAGAGAAAATACAAAGATTAACTTAGAAATCTATAATTTTATTTGTAAAAGTCAAAATAAGTGAAAATAAACTTTTTGCCAATTTTTCGATAAAAATGCTGAAATCTGCAAGTTCTAACTTTCTTTCATACAGTTAAAAAATATTTGAGATTTTTTTTTTATCTATCCAGAAAACAAATCGTCAAAATAAATCAAAATTAAAAATATCCCTCTTGAAAAAGTTAAAACAATAACTTTAAAAAGGCTGGAGGATCTGAATCTATGTATAGCCTGGAGGGGGGGGGGGGGCGTTTGGCGCCCCACCCTAGAAAAAAGATAATGGGTATAGGGTTGAAATGCATGTTCATAGTCTAATTTTTCATGGCCAGCTCATGGAAAAAAATTAGACCGATAACTTTAATAGTTTAAGTGCTAGGGAGGGTTGAAAAAAATGCCTTTAAAAAGGGGAAAAAAATGAAAAAAAATTTTTTTGGTTTTAAACAAATCTCAAAGTGTGACACATTTTTCTACATGCATTTTTCAAGGGCTTTTCAAAAATTTAGTTTATAGATCTGTAGATTTAGCCACAAAAAAAATATGGGCTATGTTTCCCATGGGCCCTTTAAATTTAAAAAAAATTGTGTCAAAAAATCCTTCAAATTACTATTTATTAAAAGTCGGAAAATTTCACGGTGATAGTGTAAAAAATAAGAGTGCTAGGACAAAAAACTACAGGGAAGGGGAGCTAAACTAACCCCCCCCCCGGCCTGTTTAGGGTTAAAAATTAATTTACTAATTGGAAAAAAAATTCGTTTGAGTATAAAAAAAAGATTAAAATTTCGAAATATCTAAATATGGACGCAATTCAGCACTTCAAGGTGCATCTTTTTTGATACTCATATTAACTTTATGCTTACTCGATATAAATGGAAGTTCTTCTTTAAACTGTATTGTTTAGTAAAACATACTGTGTATGAAACAGAAATAGGTTAATTTATCATATTATAAAAATGTAAATACAAGATAAACCAGATAACAGTGAAATATGTGTTGGTTATGTTTTTAGGTTAAATTTGCAATTTTGAAAGTGTATAAAGCAAACTTTTAGAAATAATAAGATGCAGATTATGAAATATTTCATAATATAAATAAAGGCAACAAATTTTCCTTCTGGTTACTACAATGAATATATTTACATTGAATAATCGAATTTAATTGCATTTATATAATCGTTAGATCCGTTAGTTCGTTAGTACAAGGGTCTTCATATACACAGGGTGTCATTTTAATCTTGCCAATTTTCAAATTGCTGTAACTTTGTTATTGTTTGGAATTTTTCCAATCTGTAAAATAATTAGACTAATCAAAATATGAAAGTTTTGTTTTATAACTGGATTTACTTCTTTTCTATAACAAGTGTTAAAAATGACCGCCATTTTCATAAATGCATAATTCAGATCTAGTGCGAAAATTGACTAAAACTCTTTGCAGTATTTTGGCCGGGTGGACTTTGAAGAATAATAGCTCTTTAAGGAAAGGTGGTATCGACAAATTTTAAAAACTGTGAGGCAGCTCTTGACCTTGGCTATCTTCGTACAAATTAGTTTTATCTAACCCCCTCCTACACTTAAAGGAAGGCAAAACTGGTGCATAGGAAAACTAAATATGTTTTTTTTCTGCAATAAATGCTGCGAATATTTTGTTATATTGCAAAACGTGCATATTACAGACTTACAGTTGCTCAAATATTTTTACTGATTGCAAAAATTCCAAAAAATGACGGAGAAATAGCTGTTTAAAAATTGTCAGAATAATCGGACACCCTTTATATATACACTAAAGATGACTTTTTACTTAAAGGGAATGACCGGCTATGTAAGGTAATTGAACTGAGTAAGCAGTGTTGTACTCAAACTCAGGATTTACAGACTTTTAAAAAGTGAAATATGTCTCAAATGAATCCTAAAGAAGTTTTCCACAACACTGCGTCCTCAGTTCAACTACCTTACATAACCGGTCACTCCCTATAAGCTTTGATTTCTACCAGGGGTTCAAACAGCAGAGATATAAACCATATAAACAAAGAGAAACTGTCGATTGAAAGGGAGAATTACAGGGTTATTAATTGTCTCAAACAAAGCAACACCAAGTGAGAGAAGGAAGTGTATTTCAAGTTTTAAACCAAGGTTGTATATTCTGAGAAGATATTCTGAATGCGCTCCAATGTACGGAAATGTCGCCGTCTCCACAGCAATGGACACTCTCTCAATCCTGTCTAATACTTGATTAACAATCATCACATTTAACAAATATTGATTGTGCTGACTAGTTTAAAGCTAAATAATGCAGTAATTATCATAATGTTTAGTCTACCACAATATTTAATCAGAATAATCAGTTACGTCAAATGAGGATTTTGAATTGCTTTAAAGACGACATTTTCGTAAATTGGAGCGCATTAAGATTATCTAACCTTATTATACAACCATAATTCAAACCACTAGAGAAGTTTGGCAGTCCTCTCTACTTAGAAATCGTCCTGCCGCGTCTGCTCCGAATGAATACTGTTTGCCAGGTTTCCTAAATATATTATATATGTATTAAAATAGGTATATCATACACTGTTTGAATTTCAAAATATACACTTCACATTTAGTCAAATAAATACATATCTATCAAATATAAATATATCTATCACATACGTACACACACTATTATAATTCCAAATTGTAAATTACTGTGTCTGAAAGATTTCATGTAGCACTGTTAAATTTCGAAAATGTAAGTGAAGCAATGTAAAAATTCCAAGTTAAGTCCTTCTTGCATTTCACAAATAAAATATTTTCGTTTTATTTTGTATAAGATATTTAGGTGCTTAAATGCTTGTTTTTCCAAAAAAAAACTTAAAAGTAAATAATTTTAGTTTTTAACTTTTAAATTATTTTAAAGGACTTGAGTCTTTGTAAAAAACTCTGATTTTCTAATACCTATATTTTTTCCACCTGATGATGGTGTAAACCTTTGATATGAACTTAGATTTTTTCATCTAACAGAATTTATAGTTTGAAATATCTCAGGTCTACGGCATTGAATTACAAAAATATAGAGAATAGAAAAACATAGTTTGTGACAAAGACTCCATTCCTTTGGGCGGAGTTTTCTTTTCGAATTCCAACTATTTTTCAGGAATTATTTCAAATTTTGATGGTCCATTAACCTCCCTGGGGTCAAGTGAGGTCCCACACAAAATTTGAGTCCGATCAGTTTAGCCGTTTTGACGTCTATCGGTTATAAACACACAAAAAAAACAGACACCCAGACAATCTATATAGATAAAACGGCTAATTTCGGTAATATTTTCATATGAAAAAACACTGATAACCTTATTTCTTCTTCTACATAATTCTCAGTAGGCACCTCCTCTACCATATCAGTAGACCGGTCCAACAGTGCATTCTATAATTAATTCTACATGAATGTCAGTAGAGAACTCCTCTACCATATCAGTAGACCGGTCCAATAATGCATTCTATATATATGTCATTTTTGCTATACGTCTTTTTTACAAAATGTAAATTTTGCTGTATGTCATTTTACTAAATGACAATTTTGCTATACGTTTTTTAACCGACATTTTTGCTTTACATTATTTTTGCTATACGTAATTTTGGTAAACGTCATTTTTTTCCATAGGCTATTCTTGCTATTTGCTTTTTTTGCTGTATGCTATTTTTGCTATGTCTCATTTTAGTTATGTAGTTGACATTTACGTTTTTTGCTGTATTTTAATAAGCATAGTTAGAAAACAGTTCAACACATGTCTGAATCCAGATTTCTGATCGAATCAACTTCTGATTATATTATACTTTACCTCAATGTCTTTACTGATACTTCTAGAAATCTATGTCAATGCCGAAATACAACCAAACCCTTAAAAGCTTCATCTGGTCATGTACCAATTAGATTATTCTCTCCAAACGTGACTGGCGCATTTCCACAGCAGGAAAACACATAGGAATTAACTGAATTAAATACGTTTAAGCATAGAAAAAAGGCCATTATCTTACCAATAACAAAAACTTCATACATAGACATATGTATAGTAACCATAGTAAAATGTCCAAAAATGATTACTAATTTTAAAAAATGGCGCGCGCGTTCAATTGCACCATAAATATTGTGAGTAATTACTGAAATTTTAAGTCGACAGCTTTGAAATTCTATAATAGTATCACCTCTAAAGTATTAAAAACTGGTGTCAAGAAAGTTAAAAAAAAAATCAGGAAATTATCATGATGCACATATTAACTTCCATGTTTTCAATCAGGGAACTCAGATCAATTGAAGTTTTAAATTAATTATTATATAAATCGTCAAAAATATTTGTTTTTGGAGCTTTTTGAACTTAACTTTAGAAAAAAAACCTAATTTGACGTCACTCTCGCCTAGGGTTTCCATTCGCAAAACTGTTGCGCAATTTTTGCGAAACGAAACGCAAAATTTTTCTTTCTTTGCGCATCAGTTTTGCACGATAAAAACAACAATTTGCGCAATCATACGCTCAAGATTGCCCTTTTCCGTTTTTGCGAAACTCAAGTTTTGCGCAATTCTGCAACTAGAGTTTAGCGCAATTCCGCAATTTCGTAAAAATCAAACGGTTGGTGACGGTGTGTGTTTCTTAGAATTCAATTTTTCCAGTGCTGGAAGGTTTTGTACCAAAATCCGAAACAGATTGTCAAGTAAAAGTCTCGACAATTTTAGTTTTTGACATGCATATTTCCTTAAAAGTGTGAATTCTTCAGGCATTGGTTACTTTCTTGCATTATTTATAAGAGATTAAAAAGATTTTAGAAATTTGATTTAAAAAATTTAAGAATATAATTCATACTTGATTAGGCAAAGCTTTTGAGGGTCACTTGAAATTATTTAATAGGATAAAAATAATGCCAAGTTTCACACTCTTTAAAAAAGATTTAGCCATTTGGTGGAAACCCTACTCTCGCCTCTACAATCAGTGACGTCATATGAGGTTTTTATCTATCTATCATAGTAGAAGACATTTTCCGAACATTGGATCGAATCAAGAGGAACCTAACCATTCTTTTATACAACCTGGTTAAAATTTTTCGGAGGAAGACTGGTCGGCCGAACACTAACCTGGGTAAAATTTATCAGAGGAAGGCTGGTTTGCTGAACACTAACCTGGTTAACATATATCGGAGGAAGGCTGGTTTGCTGAACACTAACCTGGTTAACATATATCAGAGGAAGGCTGGTTTGCTGAACACTAACCTGGTTAACATATATTGGAGGAAGGCTGGTTTGCTGAACACTAACATGGTTAACATATATCGGAGGAAGGTTGATTTGCTGAACATAAACCTGGTTAAAGTATATCGGAGGAAGACAGGTTTGCTGAACACTAACCTGGTTAACATAAATCGGAGGAAAACTGGTTTGGTGAACACTAACCTGGTTAACATATATCGGAGGAAGGCTGGTTTGGTGAACACTAACCTGGTTAATGTATATCGGAGGAAGACTGGTTTGCTGAACACTAACCTGGCTAACGTATATCAGAGGAAGGCTGGTTTGGTGAACACTAACCTGGTTAACGTATATCGGAGGAAGACTGGTTTGCTGAACACTAACCTGGTTATTATATATTGGAGGAAGGCTGGTTTGCCGAACAGTAACAGTTCTCAGCGGAGCCTTTTCTATAATGAGAATTTTAAAGAAATATTTACATGAATTCAAGCAACCCTTCATTCAAAAAAATACAATAGCCGGATGTCATGGCGAATCTCTACATCTTTGCCACCCAATTGTCGTATAACCTTTAAAATTTCAAAACATTAGTTCTGATAGATAAAATATTCTATGTTCCAGATATATACAGATTTAAAATTTTGAGTTTAAGGAAAATTTGATTTATGCCTTTACATAAGTACAAAACAATTTACAGACATACTAAAGAAAATTCTTTTAATAGATGGGAATTTCGTTTTGAATACATACAAAAAAGTTATAAAGAATAGACAAAACTTATTTTTCAATTATATTAATGCGTGCTTAAAATATACATCTTTATAAAAAGCTGTTTAAGTACATCGAGATCCAGAAAATTGTGGAATTGGAAGACGACATTGAAGCAATAGTGTAATTGATCTTGTTACAAAGCAAATAGTAACTTGTAAAATAAGTGAAATCTGTTTACACTGCACAGTTTTGGTTTCTCATGTTTATTGGACTATCTAAAGTCATAACTTGAGTCTGAATGTCGTCTTTCGTTGTCTGGTTCTCACTGTAATTTTTCTTTTTTTTGTATTAACTTTACCTATTGGTGCAGATAGAGCTCTTGTATACCGTGGAATGCTGGGTTCTCTGGAGGGAAGGCGTGGCGCCACACCCTCCTCGCCACCAGTCCTCTCATACTTACCAATCTAGGGATAGTATAGGAGGGTTTAAATTTAGTGTGGGATCTCACATGAACCCAAGGAAGGTTTTTGAACCATTGGGAAAAAATCTCATAGAAAACAATTGGAATTTTTTTTAATGTTGCATAATTCAAAAAGAAAAATCTGCCAAATTTTAAAATAAATAAAAATGATTTAAAATAATTTAAAATGATTTTAAATGATTTAAAATTATTTAAAATGATATAAAATGATTTAAATTGATTTAACTTGACCACTTTTATAAAAATAGTTAGATGCTAAATTATTTTTATAAAAAGGGTGCCCTAGAAGCTTAGTACATAATGAATACGTCAAGGGCGTTTATAATATTGGATAAAGCGGGGGGTGAAGATAATCAAGTTATGGNAATATACATACAACAAAGTTATTAAACATAAAAAAGCAATTAAAAAATAATCAGTGTTAACCCCTTTTCTTGAAGGTTGTATTAAATTTCATGAGCATTGAATAATAATTAATGTTTACCTTGTGACCATGGAATGCACACTCATGATCAACTGCGTAACTTGCATACATCTAAAAAATGCGCAATTTGTGTACTTACAAATCAATATATTGTTGTGTAATAATTTATATCATTCAGTTATTTCTCCCGAAAATGTTTTTTTTTCTACAAAATGAGATTGTTTATAAAAAACAAAAGTATAAATATTTAGCTTTTTTCGTAACATAATTAATAGAACTAGCTTAAGTGCTTGACGTTGCCCGCGGAATTTCAAAAACACTTGGGAAAATAGTTGAATTTTAAAAGTAAGAAAAAACTAATTTTTTTGCTTAGCTATGTTAACCCATGGATTCCCTCATAAGCTAACGCATAATATTTACTGATATGATTGAACAGCTTTACTATATACATATATACTCACAGAACAGAGAATATATATTTTCTATATGTCTATATAATGCTCTAGCCGGAATCCGATTTAAAAATAAAATACACTTCGATGTCTGTTTGTGATCACCTTCGGTTTCTTTTCTCTCTTTTCATACTGTGGAGGAGGTTTCCATCTGAAAAATGTTTTTTTAGTTTTCCAAAATGTAAAGTTCTTGAATGTGTAAAGTTTTTATTTTGAATATGTAAGTTTGTTTCTTGTTCGTAATATATAAAGTTTGTTTTTTATTCTTGAATATGTACAGTTTGTTTCTTGTTCTTAATATGCAAAGTTTGTTTTCTGGTTTCTGAATATGTAATTCAATTTAATTTTGATGAATATGTAAAGTTTAATATTATGTTCTTGAAAATGTAAAGTTTAATATCATGTTCTTGAATATGTAAAGTTTAATAATATGTTCTTGAATATGTAAAGTTTAATATTATGTTCTTGAATATGTAAAGTTTAATATTATGTTCTTGAAAATGTAAAGTTTGGTAGTTTTGTTAATGAAAAAGTCAAGTTTGTTCTAATGATTGTTTTGTTTAAATCTCATTGTGTGCTTTGTTCAACCCTGCTTTGTTACTAACTGAAATTAAAGGGACAATTCTTCTTAATTTAATGATGAGTATCTTTGCTTTGTTCAACATGCAGGCATTATCAGAGATTTCTTATCCTAGTTTAAATTTCATTATCAATGTTTATTTTTGCTATTTTATATTTTTTTCATGTTAATGAAATTATCAGGGTGGCCCTTAATGTCACAAATCATTTCATTAAGCTTTTTTTCTTATGTATAATAGTTATTAAAGTACAAAAATTCAAAATATTTTTTTTCGAATTATTACAGAAAAATGCGTTTTTATCATCTTTATCAATTTTTGGGATTTTTTTGTGTTTCTGTCAGATCTCGGTCAGTTTTAATACCGTGAACAAAATAAGTCACTTTTTGAAAAGCTAATATCCTGAGCTTTTTGTTGAAATATTTATTTTTATAATAATATCTTTTTCACAAGAAAATATTTTGTCTTTTTCTCAAAAAATAGTAAAAATAGAGATATTTAATTCTGCTCGTTGGAAAAAAAATTATTTTGCATTTTTGTACTTTGATAACCTATATACATATGAAAATAACCCTAATGAAATGATGTGTGACAACTGACAGCAATGGCCACTCTAAAAATTAGGTCTCCAGAAATGAATGCTTTGTTTTACAATAGATAATCTTCACCTTATTAATTTACTTATTATTGTCATTAAATTTTTACTGAGTTTACCTTAATACTGTCAGAGACTAGATTTATTAAAAAGTTTCGAAACTTCCTTATATAAGATAAGCATCCCTGTTACTATAGATAATCTTCACCTTATTAATTTACTTATTATTGTCATTAAAATTTGTAATAAGTTTATCTTAATACTGTCAGAGACTAGATAAGCGTCGAAACTTCCTTACATACGATACGCATCCCTGTTACTATTGATAATCTTCATCTTATTAATTTACTTATTATTGTCATTAAAATATTTACTGAGTTTATCCTAATACTGTCAGAGACTAGATTTATTAAACCTCCTTATATACTTACTTGCCCGGGGATTTATAAACAGGGGTTGGACCATATTCACCTTCCTCCTACAAAAATAATTCACAAATACAAAATTTAAAAAAATTATGATGAACACATTTTTTGTGTTTAAATTGAATAAATTTTTTGGTCGAACCAAGAATTAAAAAGAATAATTATTTAATATCAGTTCTTAACCATCTTATTTATATTCTTAGCTGTCTTATTTATGTTCTTAAATATCATATATATGTTCTTAACTATCTTATTTATGTTATTAACCATCTTATCTATGTTCTTAAATATCTTATCTATGTTATTAACCATCTTATCTATTTTATTAACCATCTTATCCATGTCATTAACCATCTTATCCATGTCATTAACCATCTTATCTATGTTATTAACCATCTTATCCATGTCATTAACCCTCTTATCCATGTTCTTAACCATCTTATCCATGTTCTTAACCATCTTATCTATGTTATTAACCATCTTATCTATGTCATTAACCATCTTATCTATTTTATTCACCAACTTATTTCTGTTCTTAACCATCTTATCTATGCTATTAACCATCTTATATATGTCATTAACCATCTTATATATATAATAAACCAACTATCTCTGTTCTTAACCATCTTATCTATGTTATTAACCATCTTATCTATGTTATTAACCATCTTATCTATGTTATTAACCATCTTATCTATGTTATTTACCATCTTATCTATTTATTAGCCATCTTATTTATGTTATTAACCATCTTATCTATGTTATTAACCATCTTATCCATGTCATTAACCATCGTATCTATGTTATTAATCATCTTCTCCATGTCATTACCATCTTATCTATGTTATTAACCATCTTATTTATGTTATTAACCATCTTATCTATGTTATTAAGTCTAATTTTATATTTTTCGAAATGTGAATTCCTTTAGTGGATAAAGATGTTTGTGGGATTTCTCCTGGTATCTTGTATACTCGCCTATAACTTCTCCCGGTACAAGTCTTAACATGGAAAACAGACTACAGATTTTGTTGTTCATAGAGTTATTGAAATATTGGATTTTTGAAAAATTCATATTTTAAATCTTTTCTAGGTATTGCTATTTTACGTAATTGTAAAAGTGTAGTTTATTTGTTCTGGTTAATACATCTTGTGAAAACGAATTTATAATAAATCTTAGCTGTGTCGGTGAAGTGCCTACTGCTGGTTCAAATAAAAGTTAAAGATTCAGAAAAGGTTTAAACCGGTGATTCAAATTTGACCGGCGGAATCCAGTTAAAATTCGTTAAATTTAGTCCCAGATTTAACCCTATAAAGGCTGGGGGGTCTGAATCTATGTATAGCCTAGCTGGGGGGCGTTTGGCGCCCCCCCCCCTAGAAAAATGCCATAGAGAATAGATATAGTGTTGAAATGCATGTGCATGGCCCAATATTTCAAGGCCAGCTCATAGAAAAAAACTTTAATAGTTTGGGCGCTAGGAAGGGTTGAAAAAATGCCTTAAAAAAGGTCAAAAAAATGAAATTTCTTTTTTTGTTTTAAACAAATCTCAAAGTGTGACACATGTTTCTGCATGCTTTATTCAAGGGATTTTCAAAAAATATAGTTTTTAGATCTTTAGCGCCCCAAAAAAGTTATAGGCTATTTTAGATTTTTTTCACAGACCGGACTTTTTTTCCGCCCTGTACCCTACCCTACAAATAAAAAAAAAGAATTTAACAAAAAATCCTTTAAGTTACTATTAATTAAAAGTAACAAAATTTCACGGTGATAGTGTCAAAAATGAGAGTGCTAGGACAAAAAAAAACTCCAGGGGGGGCGCCAAACGCCCCTTCCCCGTCTGTTTAGGGTTAAATTTATAGTAACGTCTAAAAAGTAAGGATAAAGCAGTGTCATTATATTAAAAGAGATCGAGAAAACTGGGCACAATTTAGCAGTGCAGGGAATAATGTTTAATAAAGCTTTTCATAATGTTATATTTACCTCGATATTGTTGCTAGTTTGTTTTTTTAGAAGTTGGCATTTAAATCCTTCAAAATATCATTAATCCTTTTTTTCCCTTAACATATCAAAATATTCAGCTTTTCAGAGTACTAGAGATAATAAAACTATTTCTTCGTTTTATTTAATAAGCGAGCTAATTTTAAGACGTTGCCATTTTTCCCTTGAGAGACAAATATATTATTATTTCGGATATTCCAACCTTTGTATAGAAAGCGAATCCTTGTTTCGTGTCATTTTTCTGAAAAACAAATTTATTACGGTTTTACCATATTTTTACTTTTCTCCTACCTGCTATAGGGGGGAGGGTTATGGGGTCAAAGTTTAAGATTAGTTTTAAACATAGACGTATGTGCAAACGTTGATTTTACAACATATAAAAAGAATATTTACACCAAAAATATTAGAAAATAGAGATCTAAATATGTAATGGTCAAAAAAGTTCTAAAGAGCAGTTTTTTACTTCTAAACTTCATTTAAGTCTTCTTGCAAAATTGTTTTTAAAGCTTATGAAGTAAGCAGTAATATATGTATTTTACGTATGCACTATGCTTGACTCTTCGGTATATTTTACAGTTTAAGATCAGCATGCTTAGGCCCTTTTTATTCTCAGAAAATACATGTAAATCTAAATATTTGGTATCAGGCCTACGTAACAAAATCCTGACTGCCCTTTAGTTCTTTTGACCCCCCCTCCTGCATCCCTTCCCCCCTGGGGTATACTCGGAATGCGAATAATATATCTATGCCTGAGTTGGGTCATGATCTAATAATATTCATGGATTTATGATCCATTCAAGTGCACGCAGTAGACGATTGATCATCTTAATTTCCTACCTCCTACCTCCTTCCTCCTACCTCCTACCTCCTACCTCCTACCTCCTACCTCCTACCTCCTACCTCCTACCTCCTACCTCCTACCTCCTACCTCCTACCTCCTTTAATTTTAAACTTATTGAGATAAATAAAGCACTCTGCCCAAGTCCAGGAGAAACTAAAAGTGTTAAACTGCGTCTATGTATAATTTGTCCCTCCCACACATCCGCCTGTATACCCTGCAGTTAGTCTGCCAAAACCAGGCAGTAGGCCTAAAATTCACCTTTTCAGGCCCCAATCAACCAAGATTAGATGAAGATAGAAAGACAAAAACAACCGAAGTATGTGTAAAAAGCCAGGGCGTTGCTACGGGGGGGAGGGGTC
This sequence comes from Eurytemora carolleeae, assembly GCF_000591075.1. NCBI lineage: Eukaryota > Metazoa > Arthropoda > Copepoda > Calanoida > Temoridae > Eurytemora > Eurytemora carolleeae. The sequence goes on along the minus strand of NW_019397533.1, from coordinate 20,887 downwards.
AGCCTAAATTTTTAAATTCTGCCTTTTATATTATTGTTTGTCAATTTATAAATTGAGAAATCTTATATTTAGAATAAGGTCATGGAAATACTAGATTTAAAGCATATATATATAAACCTATTCTGTAGGACGTAGTCTAGAGGACTACAGAGCATAACATAAGAATATAGGGCTAAAGAGGACTACTGGTCGACAGAGGTCTAGAGAACAAAATATGACTAAAGGACTACAGAGGTCTAGATGACTAAAGAGGTATAGAGGACTACAGAGGTCTAGTGGACTACAAAGGACTAGTGGTTTACAGAGTTCTAGAGGACTACATAGTACAGAGGTATATAGGAATACAGAGGTCTACAGGACCACAGAGGAATAGAGGACTACAAAGGACTAGTGGTGTACAGTGTTGTAGAGGACTACAGCGGTCTAGAGGACTAAACAGAACTAGTGTTTGCAGAGGTCTAGAGAACAAAATATGACTAAAAACTACAGAGGTAAAGAGGACTAAAGAGGTCTAGAGGACTAAAGAGGTCTAGTGGACTACAGAGGAATAAAGATTACTAGTGGTGTACAAAGGTGTAGAGGACTACAGCTGTCTAGAGGACTACAGAGTTCTAGTGGTCTACACAGGTTTAGCGAACATAATATGACTAAATGACTACAGAGGTCTAGAGGACTACAGAGATCTAAAGGACTACATAGGTCTAGAGAACTACAAAGGAATAGTGGTCTACAGAGGTCTAGAGGACTACAGAGGTCTAGAGGACTACAGAGGTCTAGAAGACTACAGAGGTCTAGAGGACTACAGAGGTCTAGAGGACTACAAAGAACTAGAGGACTAGAGGAATACAGAAGAATAACGGAATTTGGAGGTCTAGAGGACTAAATGTCTACAGGACCACAGAGAACTAGAGGACTAATGAGGTCTAGAGGACTACAGAGTACTAGAGGACTACATAGAACAAGATTACTACAGAGAACTAAATATATATACAGAGGATTAGAGGACTGTTGAGGACAAGGGGTCTACAGGGGTATAGAGGACTACAGAGAACTAATTGACTACAGAGGACTAGATGAATACCGAGAACTAGAGGACTACAAAGGTCTAGATGAAGAAAGAGGTCTAGAGTACTACAGAGGTCTAGTAGAACTACAGAGGTCTAAAGGAATAGAGAGGACTAGAGGACTATAGAGGTTTAGAGGAATACTGAGGACTACAGATTCATACAGGACTACAGAGGTCCAGAGGACTACAGAGGTCTAGATGACTACAGAGAACTACAGAGGTCTAGAAGAATACAGAGGTCTAGAGGACAACAGAGAACTACAGAGGTATAGAAGAATACAGAGGTATAGAGAACTACAGACTAGAGAGGTTTAGAGGACTATAGCGGACTAGAGGAATACAGAGTTCTAGATGACTACAGAGGTCTAGAGGACCACAGAGGTCATCAGGAATACAGAGGACTATAGGACTGCAGAGAGCTAGAGGACAACAGATGTCTAGATGAATATAGAAGTATACAGGACTACAGAGGACTGGAGGAGTTTTTAGGACTGAATGACAAAGGAGGTCTAATTGACTACAGAGAACTAGATGACTACATAGGTCAAAAAAGGTCTTGAGGAATTCAGAGGTCTAGGGGACAAAGAGGACTGGAGGAGTTTTGAGAACTGAATGACTACAGAGGTCTAGAGGACTACAGAGGACTGGGAGAGTTTTGAGGACTGGATGACTACACACTACGGGTGGAATAAAGAGGACTATCGGACTCCTACAGGACTGAAGGAATTCAGAGGATTAAGGGACGTCAGAGTACTAGTGGAATATAAAGAACTATTTGAGATGCTTGGTGGTTAAAATTAAAGTATGCAAGAATTTGCCCGTGGAAATAAAGAATTTTATTTTGAAACAAAAAAAATTTAATTGAAAAAAAATTGCATTTCCTAAAGAATTTCAGCCATTTAATCTATATATAAATTTGGCTTGTTTGGGAGTTTGTCATGGTGTTTGGGTGTCTGTTTTTGTTTGTATCCAATAAACGTCAAGGAGGCTGAACCGATCGGACCCGATCGGACATCACGTGACCACAGGGAAGATTTATGAATGATAAAAATTTAAAAAAAATGTGTTTTAAAGGTTTTTAAATTTGTAAAAAAATTTAAATTCTTGAAAATCTGCGAATTTTTTCTTTAAAAATCCGCAAAATTTTTTTCTTCTTTGCTTTAAAATCTAAACAAAAAGAACATGTTCACAATTTAAATAGAAGATGGGCGCGAAGCGCCTTGAATTTCCAGTATATATAGATAACATTTAAGCCATCTTTTCTTTGTTTTTGAATAAAATGTTATAAGAAGATTGTCGCGTTTTTACTGATATATATTTATATATAACTATATAACTATATTATATAGATTTACAAAAAAGTGTGGTAGAGTTTTTTTCGTCTATTAAACGTACTAAGCCGTACTAAACCGTACTAAACCGTACTAAACCGTACTAAACCGTACTAAACCGTATTAAACCGTACTAAACCGTACTGCACCGTATTAAACCGTACTAAACCGTACTGCACCGTACTAAACCGTACTAAACCGTACTAAACCGTATTAAACCGTATTAAACCGTATTAAACCGTACTAAACCATATTAAACCGTACTAAACCGTACTAAACCGTACTAAACCGTACTAAACCGTACTAAACCGTACTAAACCCTATTAAACCGTACTAAACCGTACTAAACGTACAAAACCGTACTAAACCGTACTAAACCGTACTAAACCGTACTAAACCTTACTAAACCGTACTAAACCGTACTAAACCGAACTAAACCGTACTAAACCGTACTAAACAGTACTAAACCGTACTAAACCGTACTAAACCATATTAAACCGTACTAAACCGTACTAAACCGTACAAAACCGTAATAAACCGCATTAATCCGTACTAAACCGTACTAAACCGTACTAAACCGTACTAAACCGTACTAAACCGTATTAAACTGTATTAAACCGTACTAAACCGTACTAAACCGTATTAAACCGTACTAAATCGTACTAAACCGTACTAAACCGTATTAAACCGTACTAAATCGTACTAAACCGTACTAAACTGTACTAAACCGTATTAAACCGTACTAAACCGTACTAAAAAGTTATAAAAAGGTGTAGGAGGTGAAATGTTTCTAAATGAATGCCGCTTTAACCTTCAAAAGTAGGCCTAATATTCGAAAATGTGATTGGTCTCTCTTCCAATGATTTGAAAAATAAACTTTAACATACTTTAATCAGAGACACCCTGTGACCAGAATATTGCTTTTGCATATTTCTATGATTGAGAACAAATTAGGTTAAAACAGAATTCTCTTTATAAAAGTGAATAAACAGGTTGGACCTAGGTGTCCTTGCGGCTATAGAGGAATATATTCAGTTGATAATATTCTGTTCTAATCAAATCATCAGAACCAATACAATTAGACGCGGCATATGTGCACTTTGCAGACCGCAGGGGTCTACGTAAAATAGATCTAAAATAGAAATTGTAATTTTTAAACTATTTCAAAAACTATCTTTGAGATATATTCCAATATGATTCAAGGCCTGCTTTGATTGAAGTTTAAAAGTTTTATGATATATGATGTGTATGTGAGATTTTTATATCCTTATAAATTAAAAAAAGGAATTGAATTTTAGCCACAAACTCTAATGATTTAATTATTTTATCTTAGAAACGCGATGTCGTAAATTTTAGATATTTCAAACTATGAATTCAGTTAAATAAAATAATATACGTTTGAAATCTCAAAGGTTTACACTATCAGGTTGCTAATATTTTGGGATTAGAAAATTTGAGTTTGTGGAAAAAACTCAATTCCTTTACAAAATACATGATGGGAATTGGTATATATCATTTAAGACAAATATTTTTTAAAACGAACGTTTTCTAATTTCCAAAATAAAAACTAACTTTTTCTTTGATTTGAACAATTTTTCACAAAATTAACTTCCAGAAAAATTGTTAATTTTGTTTGCTAAGATTTTTGATTAGTTACCAATAAACCGGAAGTAACCAATAAACCGGAAGTTACCAAAACACCGGAAGCTCATATAAGTTTAAGATTCAAATCAAACCTAAGTTTTTCAATTTGATTAAGTTCAGTATTTTTTTTAATTCTTTTGATTGAAAAACTAGAACAAGAACTAGAACAATAACTAGAACTAGACCTAGAACAAGAACTAGAACGCAAAGCACTTGTCCTTCATGGCAGAAATTGATAAGAAATATAAACAACGGGAAGTAAAAGGGATTCTTTGCATATAATGGTTTGTTTTCTGGGTCTGTTAAAAAAGCAAAACTGTTTAAACTTGAATCTACATTTTAATTGTAGTTGGTGACATTTTTGGACATTGGCTCTAAATATGGACAATTAGACTTTAAACAAACTCTAATTTAAAAACTAAAATATTTATTATTTGAATTAAATTTATAAAGATTATTAGAAATAAACAAGTTTTGCGCAGATTGTATAGAAGAGGTAATCACTAACGAGTTAAAAATATAAATCTTTAAATTAATTAAGAAAAAGTAGCAACAAACAAGGAAAGATGAAATTAAAGTAATATAAAACAAAAATTGTAAAAGTTTGTGGGGTAGAAAGCATAAAGAGAAAGCATGGATATTAAAGAATAATTGAACAGGAGCAGAAATTTGAACGTGAACCTGCCTTTAAATAGAGATTTGTCATATTCACAACGGTACCAATTAAAAACCTTTCTCTGGTAAATAAAAAACATGCAATACAACAAAAGTTTAAACGGACCCGTACCATAGAAAAGTTGGGTTTAAAGCAACTGATAAAAACTAAACTATATCAAATTATGTAATAATTAGCTAAAGAAAAAAAATTAAAAAATAAAATTTAAAAATTTAAAAAAATTTGATTTTTATATTGTCGATGTCACCATCAGGCTACCGATGAGTGTCCACAAAAAAATTGAGCCCATTCGGTGCAGCCGTTTGGCCGGCCAGAGGGAACATATATACAAATGCCTTATTTTATTATATAGATGATATTGAATGTCGTCTTTCTACTGTACAGTTTTATAGGTATCAATGTATAAAGTAGGGCGTCATAATCAATCATACTATTTAAAGGGACTGTGTGAGCATGATTAAAAGTGTCCCTGCTCATAAAGAAGGCAATGTCCGATTTACAACGGTACCATATACAAGTTTTGCCTGATCATGTAGTCACGGGCAGCCGTAGAACATTTGAATTTCCGAGCCGGGTCAACCTTTCCGGTCCCAGTTTGTACTGTATCGCCCGGACATTGGGTAAATGAATTAGACACTTTAGGACTAACCGGTGCAACACGGTTGACACGGTCAGACTTTAGATTGAATTTACTTTTACTGAAGGGTCAGGGGTGCGTGTAGTATGAATTAGATATCCATGTTTTTTTTTTGTTTCTTTATACTTTTTATTTTAATTTGCGTTTTCTTGCGAAAGTCACTTGCGCATATCTTTCAATTTATGTTTATAAGAAGCAATGGAGGAAATATCAGAACTAAACACTTTTCGAGTCAGAAAAACAAAAATCTCTTCCGCATGTTTGATCAGATTGAAGTGTCAAAGGTAAATCGTAAATTTGCTATTTTTAAACGGAAATGACGCGGCCCCTTTATTACAAATAACACCCTCAACTTAGATTTCAATGCGAAGATATAGTTGCGTTTAGAGGAGAGTGATAATGATAGATAGGTATAAAGAAATTGAGAAGAAAAAAAGAAGAAAATAAATAAAATAAATAAAAAGAAAAGAGATGATAAAGTTTGAGAGTATGAAATATGAAAAGGGGAATTTGAATGGAAGGAAATCAGGAAGAAAAAATTAGAAAAAAAACAATGATAGCAAATTAGATAAAAAATATTTAAGAGAAAGGTTGGAGAGAAAATAATAAAAAAATGAAGAAAAAGTAAAGAAGAAAATATGAGAACAGGTTGAGAACATAAGGAATTGAATAAAGAGAAAAAAGTAAAAAATACCTAAATGGAAAACCAAAAATGAATATATGTACTCGACGTAGATAGTTGAAGAGGATTGAGTATCGAAAGTCAAAATAATTAATATAGAACGAAAAGGAATTGAAAGGATAAAAAGGCAAAAGAGCGGATTTCAAACATATTTTTCAGAAAAACAAGTTTAAACGAAAATAAGAATCTGCACTCCTTCACAATTTAAATACCAATTTCTAGTTAATTTCTAATTAATCATCGCTTAATATAACTGATAAATATATCCTGGGTTAAGTGGAATAAAGCTGATGAATAGATACGGGATGTGTGCGCCATGCAACCGGGTTCAAAACCTGTCAATCAAATCCTTCAGCGGATAAGTTCTTATCAATATAGATATAAAGAGGCGGAAGGGGGGGGGAGCTTATTATACATTTACTTTACACTTTTTAAGTCAATACACGTGATTTCAATGAAATATGTATAAATTATGTTATGATTATTTGATTAAATCAAAAAAAACTGTTATTGTATTTATACATACAAGATTATCAGAAGTATAATATGCTCCAACATTTTTAAATGTTAGTTAGTACGTTTATTTTGACTTCATAAAAAACATTTTCTATGAGTTTCTTAGCTGATATATATTTTGTAATCTTAGAGACCTATAGTTGAATAATCAATTAAGGTTTATTAGAAAACATATGTGTTTACCTATTTAATAAGCAAAACTTTAAAAAGTTAACCATAAAATTATCAAATGTGCGGTTTTTACTCAACGTACATTTGATTTGATTACATTTTAAGGAAAATTTTCATTAATATTTACAAAAGCAGTTTCAAAACAAGAATTAAAATCAGGAATTATAATACGTTAATGTAGGTCACTTGTCAGGGCATGTTATAATCCACATGAAATTTTCAATAAACCAGGATTTATCGGACATTTAGTGTTTGCCTCAAACTCTAATATTTTACTTTCTAGGTCTTTGCAACCCAATGAATATGAATTTGGTTAAGCCAATGTGTTTTTGTAAGTTTAAAATATCAAAGGTTTATATACATCATCACGTTGTAAAGATATGGGGATTAGAAAATTTGAGTTTGTGGCAAAAAAGTTCGGGCCCGATTTTTACCGTGGCATCTCATATCAACCCAGGGAAAAAATGTCGATTGTTTTAAGTTATTTTATTTTTTAGAATTTATAATGCCAAAACTGCTCAGCAGTGTTGTCTTTTTATGTCTACTTATTACAGGTCATTTAAACTTTTTTAAATTTTATTAATTCATATCTTTATCTGTATCTGTATCTGTATCTGTATCTGTATCTGTATCGGTATCGGTATCTGTATCTGTGTCTGTATCTGTGTCTGTATCTGTATATGTATGTGTATCTGTATCTGTATGTATCTGTATCTGTATCTGTATCTGTATCTGTATCTTTATCTGTATCTGTATCTGTATCTGTATCTGTATCTGTATCTGTATATGTATCAGTATCAGTATCTGTATCTGTATCTGTATCTGTATCTGTATCTGTATCTGTATCTGTATCTGTATCTGTATCTGTATCTGTATCTGTATCTGTGTCTGTATCTGTATATGTATGTGTATCTGTATCTGTATGTATCTGTATCTGTATCTGTATCTGTATCTGTATCTGTATCTGTATCTGTATCTGTATCTGTATCTGCATCTGCATCTGTATCTGTATCTGTATCTGTATCTATACCTGTATCTGTATCTGTATCTAGGGAACTGTCTGGATCGTGAATACGACAATGAATACGGAAACAGTATTGATGGAAACCTATATCCTGAACAGGAATTCAAGCAAGCTGGATCAGTTGGTAGTTATAATTTAATTTTACTTCATTTGGAGTAATTACTCACAATTTCGCAAGTTAGGTAGAATATGCATTTTAACTCTAAATTGATCGTTACGGTTTTTTTTACCTTTTTTTGTACGCCCATGTGTTTTTATCTTTTAGTACTCATGTTTTTTGTTTGTTTTGTTTTTCACGATCATGATATATTATTAATTTTTATAACGATAATAGTTTTATTGTTTTTTTACGGATAATTTTTTCTTCTTCTCATAATGTTTGCCTAAACTTTTTTAACAATCATATTTTTCATAATATTTTAAGCGATCATGTTTGTTATAATCTTTTGTAAATATCATATTTTTAAAATCTTTTTTAACAATAATATTTTCCTGATATTTTTGAACGATCATGTTTTCTTGTTTTTATTTAACAAATCAGGGTTTTCTTGATCTTTTTAACGAACATATTTTTCTTGATCTTTTTTACGGATCATACTTTTTCCGATCATTTTTAACAATCATGTTTTTCTTAATCCTTTTTTACGGATCATATGTTTCTTGATCTTTTTTACTGATCATGTGTTTCTTTATCTTTTTTAACGGTCACGATTTTATTAATTTTTATAACTATGCTGTGTTTTTTATGATTTTTTTAATGATCATGTACTTTCCTTGATATTTTCAACTCTCATGTATTTCTTGATCTTTCTAACTACGGATGATGTTTTTCTTAATGTTTTTCAAATATCGTGTTTTTCTTGTTCTTTTTTCACGGACCATATTTTTCTTGGTTTTTAACGGTTATATTTTTCTTGATTTTTTTTAACGCCAATGTATTTTGATCTTTTTACGAAACATGTTATATTGATTTGCTTTTCTTGATTTTTTTTTCAGATCTTATTTTTCTTGATCTTTTTAATTCTCAAATGTTTTCAGCGATTGAGGAAGCCGAGGCTGCAGTCGAAGATATTCCCAATGATATATTTGATCCTCTAACAACAGAGATCACTGTAGCCGGAATCACTATTACTCCTGCTCTGGTATATATTGGTACACTGCTACCTGAGAATATATTGATTCATATTGCACAGAACGCCGTTAATTTCTTCTGCTCAACTTTATTCTGGTTCTTTCTCATGTCCGTAACACAGGTAGGGTACGCCACTCTTTACTAAAGGTCTTGGACAACAGTCTTATAAGTCCTAACTTAAGACTCCATTATACTAATTAAATGTAGATTTCTCGTCTATTATATTTTATACTTTTATGTTGGGCTATTTTGTCTTGTCATTAAAGTATAAAAAGTCTTTTGAACTTTGAACGAGAGATCAAAATTTTACTAAAAATATTCCAAAACATTCGGATGCACTTCGTTCTGGTTAGTTTTACGCGGACGCTTGCAGCCTGCAGCCTTGCAGGTCATTGGTCTTAAAGGGACTGTCAACGTAGTTTTAATTTCCCAATGTTCAATTTACAAAATTATGATTTTATTCTTGTTTTGAAATCTAAAAATTGATAAGTCGAGACAAGGAAGGGAACTAACAGAATTTATCGTTTTTTCAAGATACAGAATTACAAAGGACGACTGTGCCAAATTTCTAATGTCTGTTTCCTTATATTCTTGATTCCCTCCAACTTTAAAATTTTCGTTTTTTACCCATTGAATGCAAAGAGGCCTTGAAAAGACTTTTTTCAAGGCAGAAGACTTAATTCGACATTGCGACATATTAAAAGTTTCATGTCGTCATTATAGTCTCATTTATTGTGGGTAACCCTCTGGATGCTAATTTCAGCTTTTCTCAGGCTAAAGTAATCTATGACTAGCCATGAATAGACAATAGGCTATTTAGTTTACCCTGAAATCTCCCAAATAAGTGAACGGTTCCTTTAATGCAAGAGAAATTGAGAAAATGGTGATGGGGTAGAGAGATAGGGGGGAGTAAATCAAACATAGTTAATTAACTGACATGCAATAATTAATATATAAATTGGCACTGCACCATGAATATGCACTTTAAGGGTAGAAAAACTAGAGGGAAAAACAGGTTCAAAATGAAAAGTTGATTTATCAAACATAAATTTTATCTTCTTTTTGATAGTTCTGAAAGTGAATTATTTGATACAGTGATAACCAGAAAAATGTAGAATAGGAAGACGACATTAAAGTAGGACTAAAGTTACTAAACAAATAGCTTTACTAGTATTAAGTCATGAAATCACTTGTCAAATTAAATGGGTCTGCTTATATTGCTTCATTTTTACCGATATATTTAAAGTCATAATTAAGTCTAAATGTCGACTTTTTACTCCGATTTTCTGAAACATACTAAAGATATATGTTAGAAATCCTTTTTAATTCGTAAATGTTTTATTTCTTTTAATTTTCTTCATTTTTTGACAAAGTCCTAATTAGTAATTACAGAGAGGGTTACAAGGATGCGATTGTATAGGGGGACCGGAAACATTTTAGCATATCGATTCCAAGGTCGAATTAAGTCTTCTGCCTTTAATAAAGTAATTTTTTGCCCTTTTTATTGATTTGGCAAAGAAATAAACAAATTTATGGTCAATACAAGGAATCATACATTTTAGGAAACAGACAGTATAATTCCGTAAATTCATAACCTTTGTATATTAAATGAACTGTAAAGAAAACTTTAGAATGGTGGATATCGATATTAATGCTTGATCCTCTCTTTTGCTTAATATCAAGACTAACCTAATCTTGTATTTTTATCCTGAGCCGGCGATTTAAAAAATTCAAGAAAATACGACTCGGGTCTAAGCTGTTGTTGAGCCTTATTTACGGCTCGGGCTTTCGAATTTAAGTTGCATCTATTTTTCAACAGAATTTAGTTCATAAAACCGGTTTAATGTTGTATTTGGCGGATTTTCATAGTTGGAATTGGTGCATTCCGAGTTTTGATGAGAATAAGACCCAACATTGAGCCTTTCTTCACTAAAACCAACCAAGGTCGGTTTTATTTTCATTGGGCTTAACTCCCTAAGATCTCGCAGCTGTCAATCACGTGACACAAGCTGTCGTCAGAGTTGGGTCTAAGATTGGGTCTTAAAGCTGCGTTTAAGGAATTAAGACTCGAGCCGAAGCTTTTAAATCGCAGGCTCTGAAAAGTGTATAAAATTCAACCAACCAGAGTCGCGTATATGAAGCCGATAAATTTGAAATTTTGCGCGTCATTTAAGATTATATACATAAATGGGAGGAACCCTCTAATTCAGAAAAACTGGTTTTTGATTTTTCTCTACTTTATTCAAGAAAGAACGGTTTAAGAAGAAAATCAAAAGTGTGTCCATTGGATACTCAGATTAAGTAATCGGGATTAAGGATATCTCATTCTAAAGTCTTCAGATCTGTATAGAAAACACTACCAAATAGTGATGCTTGGCGTCACTTGTTAATCCAATAATAAGTTTTAAAACTCTCCTTTTATACTTTTAATGATTAACATTAACTAATAAAACTGTTTGTTAAGGGAACAACTGGTAAAAGGAAACGTAGATCTACCGATGAAATAGTGGAAGAATATTTCGAGGACGGGGTAATATTTTAATGTCGGTTTTATTTAACAATATCATATGTCGTCTTCATTTAACACATTTTTGCCTGTCGTCTTCCTGCAACGTTTTTTAATGAAATCATGCAAGCATTAAGGAAGGAGTGCAACTGCACAACTTAAATCTATTTTGAGGCATGCGCTTTTGAACATTATCACACTTGAAGGCTGTCTTCATTCTTTGATAAATAAAGGGTGTCCCAAAAAACATGGGAATTAAGTGACGAATTGACAATCGTCTTTGTTATGAATTAGCATTGTAATACCTAATTTCAAAAGCCATAATATTATTTTGTCTGCTAGAGTTTATTCTATAAAAAGGGTAAAAGACTGCAAAGATGTGTCTATGATGTCTCCGCAAGATGAACAGTGAAGATGGACAAGTTCACCCTGTTTGTATACAGTGATTTTCTTGTTTCACTAAGTACAACCGTATGCAGTCAAAACATAAACAAACAAAATGTAAACATAGCAGACGAAACTCTTACAGATTACAGCTTTCTCAGTAGGTATCACCATACTAAATCAAAGATTTATTTAAAAAGACGATATCGAATTCGTCACTGAATTCCCATGTTTATTGGGACACCCTGTAGATAATTTTAAAAAGCATAAAAAGCAGACCACATGATACCAGAAAAGGTGTATCTATAAACATGTTTAGTTTTATGAAGCATACTAAAATTGAATTGACAGATAAATGCCGCAAACCAATTCAAATATGATAGACGATCTGTATTTTGTTTAGCTTAACACTGTATTGGGTACAGTCCAAGTAGATGGAGATACAGTGGCCTGGGTTTTCAGGCAGTTTGCTAACACTGCAGAACAGTACAAGAGGTATAGTTCAATATTTAAGGCTTTTAAGGGAGTCTTGGAAAAAATCATCATCATTGGAGAGCTATTGGAGACCCCCAGATTCTCGTAGGAGACCCCCAGATTTTCATTTGAAACACCCATGTTTTTATTAGAGACCTCATATTTTCATTGCAGACCCCATATATTTTCGTTGGAGACCCCAGCTTTTCTTTGAAGACTCAATATTTTCATTACAGACCCAAATTGTCGTTGGAGACCCCCAGATTTTCATTGGAGACCCCCAGATTTTCATAGGAGACCCCTAGATTTTCATTGGAGGCCCCCAGATTTTTATTTGAAACACACAAGTTTTATTGGAGACCCCATATTTTCATTGCAGATCCAATATATTTTTATTGGCGACCCCAGATTTTTATTGGAGACCCCCAGATTTTCATAGGAGACCCCCAGATTTTCTTTGAAGACCCAATATTTTAATTGCAGACCCAAATTGTCGTTGGAGACCCCCAGATTTTCATTGGAGACCCCCAGATTTGCATAGGAGACCCCCAGATTTGCATAGGAGACCCCCAGATTTGCATTGTAGACCCCTTATTTTCATTGTAGAACCCATATTTTCGTTGGAGACCCCCATATTGTCATTGGAAACCCCTAGATGTTAATTGTAGACCCCATATTTTTGTTGGAGACCCCATTTTTTCGTCGCTCTAACATGTAAATATGTTTAGATTGAAGGATGAACTCTGATCTGCTGTGTTTAAACCTCTACCTCTGTCCAAAATAATCTCAATGTATTTTGTCAGAACTCTGTATGATTTTACTTCTTTCTATAAATTGAATATTTATTATTTTTATCTGAAAGGAATGGAGTCTTTGCCATAAACTCTGATTTTCTAATCCCTGGGAATAAAGTCGACCTTTAAAAAAGGGGAACTCTATTCCCAGCAATACTGTAACTTATTTTAATTTTATAGTCCAAAATACAGGAAAAAAAGATTTATTTTCCAAAGAAACAAAGTTTAATGTAAATATTGAAAAAAAGAAAAAAATATATCCGCAAATTCAAGCTACTTTCTAAACTAAATTACAAAGTATGTAAATGTAGTACCACGTACAACCTTTTTTGTAAAAATAATATAAACAATTTTGTATCTTTAAAATAATCTCGATACGGAGATAATTAATATGTAGTTTTAAAAAAAAAATCTAATCCCTATATCTTTGCAATCCAATGTCTTAGACCTTAGATATTTCAAACATTAATGAATTTACACCATCAGGTTAAAACGAAATTTTGGTTTGCTGCAGAGAGTGTAAAATTAGAATTTCACAGACCACAGTCGTTCATATTTATAACTTTGTTCTATTGTTTCTTTTTTTAAATTCTTAAATTGTATTTTGAAAAGAGGTGTTTATATATATAGGGGCATCTGTTTTAGTAAGTGTTTATATAGTGTTGTGCAAGGTATGTATACTAATACAGGGCACCCACAAAGGATGAGACTTCAGAGACGACTGTACGGAATTTTTATTGTCTTTAATCTTATATCCATGGTTCCTAGCCGTTAAACGACGATATTTTTCAGGTCGTCTTTACAGTCTCATCCTTTTCGGGTAATCCTGTAAACTAAATGAAAGTGGAGATAGGGGTTGTGAACAATGTATACATTTAATTGTGACGTATTAGGACTGCTAGAAAAAATTTGATCAAAAAAAGAAATAGAAAGACGAATTTTAGACTCAAGTTACAACTTTCAAAAATCCAGTGAGAATGAAACTCAGCAATTGTGCAATGTAAACAGACCTAGTATTGTGTGTAGAGTGTAAGGCTTAATAATGTGTGTAGAGTGTATGACTTAATATTGTGTCGTGTGTAGAGTCTATGTTGTAACTTGTTTATAGTGTATTGTGTGTAGAGTGTATGGTGTGTAGAGTGTATGGTGTGTGCAAAGTGCATGGTGTTTAGAGTGTATAGCGTGTAGGGTGTACGCGCGGTGTGTAGAGTGTAGGGTGTTTAGAGTATATGGTGTGTAGAGTATATGGTGTGTAGAGTGTATGGTGTGTAGAGTGTATGGTGTGTAGAGTGTATGGTGTGTAGAGTGTAGGGTATTTAGAGTATATGGTGTGTAGAGTATATGGTGTGTAGATTGTATGGTGTGTAGAGTATATGGTGTTTAGAATATATGGTGTGTAGAGTATATGGTGTGTAGAGTGTATGGTATGTAGAGTGTATGGCGTGTAAGGTGTACTGTAGGGTGTGTAGAGCGTAGGGTGTGTAGAGTGTATGGTGTGTAGAGTGTATCATGTGTAGAGTGTATGGTGTGTATAGTGTAGGGTGTGTAGAGTGTATGGTGTGTAGAGTGTATCGTGTGTAGAGTGTATGGTGTGTATAGTGTATCGTGAGTAGAGTGTATGGTGTGTAGATTGTATGGTGTGTAGAGTGTACTCTCTAGTTGGGCAGTATATCTAGAGACTGCTTGACGGTCAGAACAGTTGTCCCTCCAACCTAGCTTGCATACAGATACTACAGTTATACCTTAAGTTAAACAATTAAACATTTAGTAAATACCTCGCTACGAGCCTATTCATGGTTTTATCCATCATAGCTGTCAGTTTTAAGAATGTGAAATTTAATTAGTGATTTTTAATTTGTTAAATATGATTGGAATTTAGACTGCTCCAGCACAATAATAGGCTCAAGTCTAGAAATACAGCTAGTTGCTGAATTAGTTATATAACTTTTAATAGCAGGGAAACAATATAGGCTTCTCTGTGCTAAGCAGAATTTACCTTTTGTTGGCAAATTTAGTACACTATGATAACCAGAAAACTCTGAAATAAGAAAATGACTTTTAGAATCAAGTTAAAAATTTTAAAAGTCCAATGAGTTTGTTTGAGATACAGCAATTGTGCAGTGTAAACAGACCCATTCACTAAAGTTAATAAGTATCTTGTAAAACTAATTGCTTTTCTTCACAACTTCAAGTAAACTTATGTTTTGCTATAATGTTTACCTATTCCATTGTGTTCTGTATAGCAAATGTTTCTGCACAAGAAGCCTGTGCAATTTATGCAATTTAGATTGATGAAAGGTATAAGCAAATGTATGTTCAGAAAAGGGTGCAAATTGCACATTTTATTTATTTTGATAGAGTTCCCTAAATTAAAAAAAAATCATTGTTGCATAATCTTTCTCTAAAACATTCTTAAAGTTGAAATACAAATTTAAAAAACAAATTTTGCGAAAGCTTAAAACGAGCGAATACACGTAAAATGTTTAATGTATGGATCTACTTTGACAAAATATCTGTAATTTATCACTTTTCTGACCTCTTAACTTGCATTTTAGATTGTAAATGTCTAAAATCTTTTCAAAAAGCTTAACCAAGACAGATTAGTGTTATTTGCATCAGCTTTGCAATTCAAAGTAACATGAATGTGATGCAACATAAAGTGAAACCTACAACAATCCACCAAAAAAAGTGAAATCTACAAAATTTATATTTCTTAAAATAAATCTACAAAATAGATTGTAAAAAGAGGTGAAATCTACAAAACGGAACACCCCCTATCCTTTCCGATTTAGTGATTCAGACATAACATACATTTAAACTAAGTGGAAATATTTGACTATGTTTAATGAATGTAAGGTGGAAAATGAGACGGATGCTGGCCGATCTATCAGATTCAATAACTCGTCTGGACCCTGCAAATAAATTATTTCAGATATATTTTTCAAGTGTTAGCTGCGGTTGATTTGATGTACCGAACAGTCCGCCGGGCTATGACGTAAGAATTTTGTACAGTACATGCTATACGAAGTAATCACAGGGCAATCCACCGCACTGTAAACTACGCCTTATTTGGAGTACCGGGCCAACCTTCAAGCAACAAGAGAATTTTTCAAAAAAGGACGAGTTCACCTGATAAATAGTCCCCTTCTAGTGAGATTAATGGCCCAGTCGACAGTATGTCTGAAACAGTAGTTCCTACAATAGCTGTAGATCCTGTTGAGGAAACAGGAGAGGAGGTGGGAGAGGAAACAGGAGTTGCTGATCAGATCTGTAATACAAGCAACAGGGTGGAGCTGTTTCTAAAGGACGGCGCCGGAAAGATTCCAGGTACGATGTTAGAAAAAGGCAGTATTTTAGAGAACAAATGTAGGATTTATTTAATACTAAAACATAATAATTTTAATAATATTTAATAAAACATTTTAAGGTGTACAAATTTTAAATAAGAGCGTAAAGTTGTTTAATTTATTTCACAAGTTTTTTCATTCAACAGAAGAAACGTTTTTTGCAATTATTTAAGACAAGTTAAAAAAAATATTTTCTAGACTAATCTACTGTTTGGGAACATATTTCTTAAAATAAGTTATCGATGACTGCCATAGTCATAACCGTAGCATCGATTATTTCATTATCATGATTTCCTTTGCTGTTTCTATAATTTTGTTCACAAAGGAACTTCGAGTTTTTGACACAAACTTAAATTTTATGAAAAGTTTGTGTACTTGTCTTATTGCAATGCCTATTTCTAGATCAAATAAGCTTTGAAACAAAGCAGAAGTCAAAATATAAAGTTGATTTCAATTTTATTTTCATTTCAATTGAAAAAAAATATTTTGGAAATATCCTAAATTATGGAGAAAATCTGGAAACCAATCAAATCTATAGCACACGTGCTACAATGTACAGCTAATTTAACTTATAGCACGATGATTACTTTATAGCAAGTTCATCATGAGATTCACGATGAAGTGAGGAAGAATGATAAATTCCATAAAAAAAATGTATCCCGCTTCATAATCACGATTTTAAAACAATTTGAGTGAATTTTGATTTTTTCCGATAGGTTATTAAAGCTTGAAAATTTTCTCCAACTAAATTAAAATCACTCTGATTATGAATTAAATAAAAGAACAATATTATTAAATTGATTTTCATTTGTCGTGGTCATATGTCTGATCGTTTTATTTTCTAACCGGTTGAAAGATTTGTCTTTAAATAATTCTAAGTTGAAACATAAATATAATGAATATAAATTCAGTCTATTTTTAAAAGATTTGTATTTCGTATTTACAGGGACTGTTCACTTATTTGAGTAATTTCATGGTAAACTAATTAGCCTATTAGCTATTCATTGTTATTAGTCTTACTTTTCAAAGATATCTAAGACCGGAGAAAAGGCCAATTAATCGTTTAGTATTCCAGCGGAAAGGTATGATACCTTTGCATAGACACTATTTAAACGTTTTTTCAGGAGCAACAGCCCAATAAAGTTTTAAATTGTCATATTTCAATGACATCATGAGTCAGCCATTATATAACAAATATAAAAACTTTTGATTTTAGAATTAGCATGAAATTAACGTTTTTTCGTGTTCTAACAAGATTTAAGAAATCAAAACGTTTATACAAAGACGACTTTCTCTCTCAGACAAACCGGTTTGTAGATTCCAAGTTTACAACTCTTCAATAAATCAGGAAATTTCTGGAAAACGTATCAAACCGTCAAATGCTTAACATGAGTTATTTTAATAAAAAAGGCAATTTAAAAATGATTTTGGGAAAAAATTAAGATATCTACAATTAATTATTAGATACTACAATTTAATTTAATATTTGAAATTTTTAAAAATCCATGACTATGACAAAAAGCACCAAATAGTGTAAATGCAAAGGTTTCATACCTTTGCGCTGGAATTCTGATCGATAAATCGGCTTTTTTTCAGGTCACAGTTATCTTTAAAAAGTAAGACTAATACCAATTAATAGCTAATAGGCTATTTAGTTTACTCTCAAATTACTCAAATGAGTAAACAGTCCCTTTAAAGGCTGAGTATAAATGTTTTCTTATTGGTCGTGTACTCCAGTTGTACACAATTTATTAACATGCTGCAAGGAACTATATACAGGAACGCCCAACTCAGATATACGCATATTATGTACTGTACACTGTGGGTTGGGTGGAATGTAAACAAACCCATTGCCCCCAAAGAAATTGAAGGGAAAGGACTACCAGCTCTGATGTGATATTAAAGTCCAACAAAAGACAAATTAATATATCAAGTTGAGCGAATACTTATGATTTTTGGCTTTCTGGTTAATAAGGAAAATACAATAGCAATATATCCTTATTCTACTCCTTGGGGCCTTTTCCCTCAAAAATGATGCGTTGCCCCTGAATTCTTTGTTTTGATCTCCTCCCATTTCAGTACATAGTATATAGTTCCTTGAACTCTCTTATCTCTGGAACTGAATTTGTCCTTCCTTATAAAAGAATGTTAACCACCGTATTTCAGGTGCATGGTATACCATGTTCTATATTTAAACATAATACGCTGAACTTACAGTGTGTACCACGGAATATGACAGTTGGTAAATAGTTTGAAATGTCTTCTTCCATGATTTTTAAGTTGTTTGATACTAAAGAGAATAATAAAAAATGTATATGACAGTCAAATCGTTGTTAAATTGAGTTCAAAGTAAAATATATTTTAACTAAATAAACTGCACAAAAAGTCTGTCATGTTTCGTGGGACACCCTGTACAATTATTAACCAACAATAAGAAGTAAAAAAGTCTGTTTAAATCTGAAATACTGATGAGGAAGTTTGGTTTGGGCGGGTTGAGATACAGTGCAGTTTAATCCTGCCCAAGGTTATAATGCAAGGAAATTTAATTGCAGTTGCGTATACTCTGCGTACATATTGAAACCAGTTCTCGCAGGGCGCAGTTTGTAAACAAAAATAGATGCATCAGTGTTCGTTTAGTATCCGAGGAGGTTAA
Organism: Eurytemora carolleeae; assembly: GCF_000591075.1. NCBI lineage: Eukaryota > Metazoa > Arthropoda > Copepoda > Calanoida > Temoridae > Eurytemora > Eurytemora carolleeae. The sequence continues at coordinate 1,850 of NW_019397533.1, read as the reverse complement.
AAGCATTAAATTTTGATAATTTTGATAATTCACATAATAGTTTCCTATGACCAGAATATTTTATTGATTTTTATGTGAAAGATGGAACCCATGTCAGGCTTCGACATCCATCTTGTGTTTGCCTTACCGCCCAGAGACAGTATACTGCAGTACAAAAGATCCGCACACCTCTGAAATAATTTTCCTTGCATTATAACCTTGATCTTGTCCATGTAATTCCATTTCTGGTCATAAATGGGACCGGGGTTGGAAGTACATTTAGGTACATGAAAATACAATTTCTGTGTCATTGTGAACTTTGGTAAGTTTAGTGTGTATGTGTACTACACTTCATGAATGTGTGCTGCATTTGGTGTGGTAAAAGATGTAAATATCAGAAATCAATATAAGAGATAAATCATGATATACAGAAAAATAAACAATCCCTTGCAGTAAACATTCTGGGGTATGGATTTTTTTACAGTTTTACATCATCTTTCTAATTTTTACATTTCATGGTTTTTAATTATAATTTATATTTGCCAGGAGTTTGTTTGAGTAAACGACGTGGATTCTCTAGGAAACCATCCTCATGGAGACATCCTGGGGGGACAGTGTCAGAGACAGAGGAAACAGATTTTAGGAACTTTTTCAAACTTTTTAAAACATTTTCAAACTTTTTAAAACATTTTACAATATTTGCAAACATTTGCAAACCATTTCAAACATTTTAAAACATTTTAAAACATTTTCAAACCTTTTTAAACATTTTCAAATATGTTCAAACATTTTCAAACATTTTCAAACATTTTTAAATATTTTCAAACATTTTTAAATATTTTCAACCATTTTCAAACCTTTTTAAACATTTTAAAGTATTTTCAAACATATCAGATATAATTTAAAACATTTTCAAATATTTTCAAATATAGCTTAAACATGTTTAAACATTATCAAACATTTTGAACATTTATTAACGTATTCTATTATGTTTAAACATTTTCAAACATTTGAAATATAGTATATATATACCTATTTAGACATTATCAATCATTTTAAACATTTAAAACATATTCTATTATTTTATTTTTTTGAAAAATTATCTAACAGCATATATAATTAGCAAATCTATATTGGTCTTATTGGCAAAAAAAGTTTTTACTCTCGCAGATAGAAAAACTTGGGTTTAAAAATTAATTTTGATTTATTTTTATATCCTCATCAGTCCTATACAGAAAATGACCAAAATTATTACATAGTTAAATGAAAAAATTATAACAATAAAAAAGGCCAATATACCTAAAAAAGTTTACAAAACCGGGGGAAAAATATGGAATAATGAAATTTAAAAATTTAATTAGCGATATAATATTAAAATTTTTCCTGCAATTTACTTTTAGTTTAACGTAAGATGATGATTATTCATAGATGGGCTATCTGCGATCATTGATTATTTTTTCACTTTTTTAAGCCCCAAATGTGCATCAATGAAATGCGTATTACAGAGTGTCACACAAAACATGGCAGTTTATAATGGAGGACGACTTTAAAATGTTTAAATAAAAAAGGTTGCGTGGCTTTTCACCCTTTAATGTTGATTTTTCGTATTTGCTGTTTCATACTTTTTTGTTGGGCTTAGTATCTTGAATTTTTAAGTTTAGCAGATCTTGCTATTGTTGGCAGATTTAAAATGAGAGATCAAGACACCACCGCAGATACTTCACAGTCATATTTGAAGAAACACCCTGTACCTTAAAATGTCCTATCGTGTTTATCTAGTTTTAGTCAAACTACATAAATCCTTGCTTCCCGATGATGATTAATTTTAGACTTGTCAAAATATTCATTTTTCATTCATCAACATCAACATC
>NW_019397532.1:54017-60256 GCF_000591075.1 Eurytemora carolleeae | reverse complement strand
AACTTATTACCCCCCACCCCAAGCCCCCATGTATTCAAATTAAAAAACGATGCTTTTGTCTCTGAAAAAAGAGGTTTCGTGAATCTTATGTAATAAAACATTTATAAAAATATTAAACATGCATAAAAAGAACTATTTTAAACTACACTTATCTACCCTACCTTTATTTGAAAACAATGATTTGTAATAAAATTCTAAATCTACAGAAATCCCCCACTAAAATTCAAATTTGCAAGATTTAAAGTATCATATTACACCAGTCCCATGAGCCGGAAGGCTGGTCCCATCATCCTAAAATGTAGTCCCTTCAGACCTGTGGGACCAATATCCCGTAACTTGTGGGACTTGGTTTGTTTACATCCCAAATTTGCTTATATGAGCCGTCCCATAAACCCGAAACTCGCATCCTCATTTATTCTTTCATTCATTCATATACATCCTCTCATTCATCCTTTCATTGATACATATACATCATCTCATTCACTCATATGCATCCTCATTCATCCTTTCATTCTTTCATAAACATTATCTTATTCATTCGTATACATCCTCTCATTCATCCTTTCATTCATTCATATACATCCTCTCATTGATCCTTTTATTCATTTATATACAGCCTCTCATTCATCCTTCCTTACATTAGATATGCAACCTTTCATTTATCCACGCGTTCAATTTTTCTTTCATGCATTCTTCCTTTCTTTCAACAATCACTAATTTATTTTATGATATGTTAATTGATTGATTGATTGATTGATTGATCCGCTGTCATCCAGGAGGAGTTTGTTTGCACCAACCAAGAGAATAAAGGATGTTGCACGAGGCCCGAGGATGAAGGAACAGGTTTGTAAACATACATTCCAAGGAAAATATATTTTTTTACTATTTCAATAGTTTCATGGTGATGCGATTAGTAATAAGTAAGGACGGATAACTTCAACATAATAAAAGTTATCCAGTAATAAAACTTTTTTTGGCGCCAAAGGTACAGGGTTACCCAATACCCATTAAGGATAAGACCCTTAAAATACGTCGATCCCAGTGTTAAATCAAGTATTCTGCCTTGAATTGTCTTTAAATAGTTTTTCAAATGATTTAGCAAAGAAAGAAAGAACTTTTAGTTGCGGGAATTAAAAATATTAAAAAAAAATTATAAATTCCGTACTGTCGTCTTCTGAAGTCTTATCCTTTGTAACCCTGTAAAATTACCAATGAATAACTGAAGGTTTTATTACTGTAGGGACATGCGCGGATATGGATCAGACCTGCGAGTGGAAATGTTCGGATTTTCCGGTCACGACTCCGGGTCCTTCACCAATCTCCGAGAAGTTCTGTATAGGAAAAGGAACAGATATGTTTATGAACGGTTTCCAGGTAGGTTTTTTAATCGTTTTGGTCCGTTTTTCAACAACTTCAATAAATCTTCCAAGATTTGAATTCTGTATTCTGTTGAAGTTTCCTTTTTTATTTGATTTAGACGATTTAAACCAGCGTCTTAACACGATTGTTTTTGTAGTTTGGGTTAGTTTTTTTTGCATATATTTCCTGTCCGGGTCAATATTTAGCTTAGTGTTAGAAAACCAAATGTTTAGAAATAACAATTTGGAAAACATTTGCTCTTTTTACACTTCAACAAATTTTATTGCGAAAGAAAATATAGACAAAATTATGTAAAAACTTAATACACATCACTATTTCCATGTAGATCTGTCAATTAGTTTAAATGAAATAATGAGAGCGTGCAGGGGCGGATTTAGGGGGGGAAGGGGGCCGGACCTTCTCACACCCCCTGAGATTTCAGAATAGCTTCTCAATAGCATTTCTAGTGGTAAACAGGAAAGTCAAAAATAAATTTCGCATTCGGCGCGTTTTTGGTTCCTAAATCTCGAATTTTTTGTTCCTAAATAAATATGGCACCCCCCTCACTTAAATCCTGTATCCGCCCCTGAGAACTTGTAATTTTTAAAGGAACCAAATTAGTTAAACCACTTTTCTTCTAAACCGATAGATTTTTTATCAACCTAAGATTTAGCTAATTAGAGATAAGTTGATTTTTGATCTCAACCTAAGATTTAGCTAATTAGAGATAAGTTGATTTCCACGAAGAGAGAATGATTTGTATAAGACGTACTCAGAGTCTCATGGGGGATTGGAATCAGTGAAATCTTCGGTGTCCAGGGTTTATTTGGACAGCAATGGGTGCTGAGACCCCCTCCCCCTCAAAATGTCCATTCCATCTAAAAAACGCCGAAATGTCTTATGTATTAGACACAGGTGAAAGTAGCACTATTGTTAGTCCTTAATGGCGTGTTATCCGCTAAAATAATAATTTTAGGTTTGCATCAACTTCTCGGAGAATGAAAAAATATTCTAAAAATTCGTTTGTTTCCAGGTGACCGGTAGCGAGAACCAACTATGTGTTATTTTGTTCTTCGAGGCGTGGGTCCTGGACAGCCAGCTCAAGTTCTTCTTCGGGTGTATCGGGGTCATTCTACTTGGTAAGTTGCATTAAAGGGGATGCTTAGAAAATTCAACTTATCTGAAATGTATTGATAATCCTGTTTTTTCGTCGTAGCAGCTTAGTGTCAAGTGTGAAGCGCATTCAGAGAATTTGTAATATCAATTTTGATTGGTTTTCTTAAATACTCATTCATTGGTACCAACTGCTGCATTGTCACATCGAATATAGAAAAATTACCCTATTTTTAGAATTCTGGAACACTCCCTTTAAAATCCTGAATATCTCTAGGAATTGGAGTTGAAGGATTGCTGTGTGTCCGTAGACTACTCCAGAGTAGGAAGATTCTACGGTTTATCTCCAGTCCTGTCCGTAGAGGTAGAACTTATCATCTTTTTGTGAAAATTCCTCAAATTTCTCCGGCAAAACACGTTTTCAATGATTTCAATTTGTGTTTTTAAATTCCTGTTTTATTTCAGGTTCCATAATTGTTCTCTTTGGATTAAACATTGCATTTGGCTACATGGCTATGCTGGTAAATATATATTTTTAAATACTCTTCATGATTATTCCGACAAAATCATCAAGAACGCATTTTTCTGCTTTCTGTTTTTCTGGATCAAAATTGCATTATTTAAAAATGTTGTAAAAAATTGCGTTTTTCTGAAATTTTTGGAAGGCGAGATTTAACTCCACAATGTTGTTTTTTAGGTTGCTATGACGTATTCTGTTGAATTGTTCCTGTGTATGGTTTTAGGATTGGTGCTTGGTCATGCTATCTTCAACACTGCCGCCCCGGTCAGTTTATTCTTCTTCTAAACAAGTATTTTTAAATTGGATCCGGATTCTTTATTTACCGGACAGACCTGGACCCGGATTCGACATAATACGGTTGCAGTAATTGCTAAATTATCCTTTTATTTGTCTTATCATTTTTACCTTAAAATTAGCAATAAAATGGAAACATTTTTAATTATTAATTATCATTTAGATCCGGATCATTTTTTGGACAGTCAAATTGCGCGAAAGAAACGAAAATGAAATTTCTAAAAAAAAGTTTCAAGCAATGAAAAATTATAAATTATTTATATCAAAATATTTTGAATTGTTTAATCCTAGGTTGGCGAGAGTGTTGATCCCTGCTGTGCATCCCAGGTAGACTAAATACATAAATAGATTAGCTAATTATAATTAAATATTAAATAAAAGATTAGTTAATAATAATTAAATATTAAATAAAAGATTAGTTAATTACAATTAAATATTAAATATAAGTTTAGTTTCATAAATGACAACAATTTTCACAGCTTTGTTATTGATTTATTAATTTTATCTAAGAAGGATTAATATAATAATTAAATATTAAATAAAAGATTAGTTAATTACAATTAAATATTAAATATAAGTTTAGTTTCATAAATGACAACAATTTTCACAGCTTTGTAGAGGAGGAAAATTGAACAGTAAACGATTTTGTTAAAACAACTTGGCATGACCAATGCCCCTCCCCCCCCCCAAAAAAAAAATAAGTTTTCCAGAAGCTGAAATTTTGCATTTTCTACTTCCGAATTGAAACCTATTTTCTTCTTTAAATAATCAGTTATATGTAAAGACTTGCACATTCTTACATGTTCAATGGATGTGAATTTTTGCAGATTTTAATTAAAGAAAATTTTATTTGTAATCGCGTTCGTTCAAAAATACAAATTAGTGTTTTTCTTTATAATTCATGTTAATATTTCAGGTTATTGGAGCATCAAATGATACAGCCTCTGATTCTTCGAACATGTAGGACATTAAGGGTGTCGTTAGAATTATACTGTTTAAAGCACATTTTCACTCAGTGCTAAAAAAATTACCAGACTTAAAAATCTTTGCTGGAAAAATCTAAATCCTTGGAATTGACGCCAAGACCTTATATACATTAAATGTTTTATGAAACATTTACAGACTTTTAAACATTGTAACATTTGCTCTAAATGTGCCATAACGTCAATAAGAGATTGATTTGCAACCGTCCATAAAAGTATTGATTGATTCATTGATTCTGATCTTAATATTTTTTATTTTATATCCATCTCTAATATTTTACAGCCTGTATAGTTCTCTTCTGTTTCGTCCTTAACTTCTATATTTGGTTTGGTTAATTCCTGGCTACGTGTGCCGTAAACAAGTTATACATTAACGACACCTATCTATTCAAATTCCCTTGCTAGGACCATTCTTAAATATAACAAATCCCCGTACACTAAACATTTTCCTTTAACCGATACATTGAAGAAAGAATAAGAAGTATTTTTGCGCATTTTTCCTCAACTTATTTTGTGATTTCTGCATTGGTGGCTCTTTGATTGAATTCTTTTAAGTAGTTCGGCCGTTTCTTTACAGATCCTTTTTAGGCCGAAAAAGTCAAAGAATTGCCACCTGGACAGGGGTGTTGAAAATTCTTGTTTTTGCGAAGAAGGTAAATTGTGCTGTCCGGGCGTATTTAGACAAATATTTGGCAAGGGCAGTTCACTTGTCTACTACTTTTTTACATAATCATTCGGGTGAAATGAATGGTGTTCATTTTTTATCATTTTCAAACATTTTTAACATCGTATTTAAGCTTCAAAAAGATCTGAGGCCTCCAATCATAGAGATAGTAAGGAGTTACCCTTTATACCTTGGGGATGGTTTATTCCCCCCCCCCCCTCCTTGAAAGGGATGTTGTGGTGTGTTCCCATCGAGATTATAGTGTATAGAGTGAGGATGTACGCTAATCCTTTACTTATTTTATAGGCCATAAACTATACCGAGAGCGTACTGCATATTTGTTTATTTTAAGTTAATTATGGCCTAACCGATAGTATATCAATATTAGTAAACAGTTGTTAGTGTACAGTACAGCTAACTGAGCACACAGGTTGAGAACTATCATCCCCCTGTGTGTTCCCTCTCATGATATTTTTTTATTTACAAAAGAAACCCTAAAACGTAAACAAAGACATCATATCTGGGACGATAGCTAAGTTTAAAGAAATTTATAATTATTTTACTTTTCATATTTCAAGGGTGTTCATTAATCTCTCTTCTTTATCTTTCACCGTTGGAGAAAGATTAAAATGTCTAATATTCACGGTATAAATGAAGTTTAACTCCTTAAATCGGATATAGGGGCGGATACAAGGGGGGGGGGTAGGACCTTCGCACCCCCCTGAGATTTCAGAATAGTTTCTCAATAGCACTTAAGGGAAAGAAAACCTAGTTTAAAATAAGTGCTAAATCTTGATGTTTTTGTTTCGAAATAATTCTCCCCCACCACTAGCACGGAACCATGTTTTGCCTTAGATTTGTTTTAAAAGTAGTAAATAATTTTTACTCTAAAGATTTAAAAAATACTTTTAAGACAAATCTAATTTTGTTGATATGGGGGGTTTAAAAATAATGCTGTAGCTTGCTGCCTGTTAACCTGTGGGTATCCAGGTCAATGTTTGCTTCCTGCAGAAAGTCTAGAACCTGTTTATGGAACTACTGGCGTACAGGTCTCCTGCGCCGAGGACTGCTGCTCCGGCGCACCCGGACAGGTTTCATTGTCCTCGGACTAGTCCTTCTCCTTGTTTCTCTCGTCTACGTCCTAAAAGGGAATATATTCATATCAGAAGTTGAAGTTTCAGAGTTTAGAATTTTTTAAATACTTAATGGGGAAGGGGGGAAGGAACTTATATTTTTCATCAGTATAGGGTTCAAGGTTTTGTAAAATTAAACGTTAGCTTTTCACGAGCAATTTAAGATGTGTGGG
>NW_019397532.1:0-53980 GCF_000591075.1 Eurytemora carolleeae | reverse complement strand
CACGGTTTTTAGCGCATTTAAGCCGGGGGGGGGGGCTTTTAAAATTTTCATGCGACCCAAACCTCTTATAAAATGCAGAAAACACAATCACACCCACACCCACATTTGTTTTAACTAACTTATTAATTTGTGTTTGCATGTTTTTTTTTTCAAGTGATCGTTTAATGGATTTGTATTTAGTTTTGTAATATTAGTTGTTTTGTTAAAGTTAAAACAAAGGGCGAACAATTTTTATTTCAGTTCATAATTGATGATTGCAAGATTTTGAAAAGTGTTCACCTTTCATTTTTTTTATCAAAATAATATTTGAACATTGATTTGAACAAGAATACATTTTCCTAGAAGTTCAAATATTATTTGATCATGTTTTATCACGCAACAGAAGCAAGTTTGTTTTCACAGGTTTTTAAATAACGATATCATCGTTTTAGGGCAAACGAAGTATTAGATTTTAACGTGGGAAGTTTCAATGAGCACGACCAGACCGAAGCAATAATATCTGTACATTAAGGAGATTGCTCCCGGATTTTACCAGTAAAAGTAAAAGTAAAAGTAAAAGTAAAAGTAAAAGTAATAGTAAAAGTTTAGTCAATTTAAAACCCGGGAAAAGTCCCTTTAATAATTTTGAGTTAGTTCTGTACAAATGCACATTGCACAAAGCTATTTTTTATTATTTTATTGATTTATTAATTTTATCTAAGAAGGATTAATAATTGTAAAGGTAAATTTTTCCGTTTACTTAGATACAAAAATTGTCAGAATGAATTCGAATAACAAGAAAAAAATGATTTTTGGTGTTCGACAATTGTGCAAAAAAAGCAAATGTGATAGCAAAGGCATTATTAGTGTTGATTGTACATAATTATATGTATATAGATGTAGAATATAAATATACTTTATTTTATTCTTTTTTTATTATTTGACATTTTGTTTTCTTCAAAGATTCTCCTAATTGACAAGAGACGGCATCAGATATTTATCCAAATTTTGCGAATACAATTTCTTTTTAATTTTCAGATCTAGAAAAATTTAATAATAGATATTTATATCTTTATAATGAGACGATATTTTTATATTATAACGAGACACAATCAAAATCGTTCAGTTGTGCTGATACCATTTCTTTATATTATTAAAATCTTTGGTTTTATGTGTGTATGACGTATGAATGAGGTTTAACGCAAAAATAGGTCAATTTCAAACTTGTTTATTTCAATTAAATATACCTTGCTACTAACGTTTCTGTAAATAAAAAATAACTAATTGGTGAAGATTTCCATCAAAAATGTAGACAGCCGAGAGCTGATATTTCAGAAAAAATATATTTCCTAGATGACCATTATATTTTCTTAATCACATTAGGGACACAGCAATCACGTAGACTGACGTTTTTCCCATTTCCAATTTGAGTCAAATTTATATATATCTTAAAAAATTGTAAATAACTTCTAATTATGTTTATTTTTTAATTTCAATCCACCTTTTACACCAACCCTTTATCTTCTTACACACTATAAACATGGGTCACTAGTTCAAACATTGCACTGAAAATCAACAGTTTGGAAATGAGCTTTGTTTAAAACTAAGGAAGCACAATTTTTTTATTTTTCTGAGAAAAATCTCGTAAAAAACAGTATACATGTAAATATTCTTCAATTACATCGTTTTTGCCCTGAAAATTTCCTTTTATGAATCTCTGAAAGGGAGCTATAGGGGTAATTTTACAAACAGGGGTACCCACAATGGATGGTGTATACCAATCTTGGAACCCTTATACTTTCATGGATATATGGATAGTTAGGTTCGGTCTCCTCAAGTTGATGTTTTTCACGCATAATAAAGTCACAATTCAAAATATTTGATTTTTAGATCTAAAACCATTTCGCACAATCTTTAGTATTTAATGCAAGCAAACATTCCGCACAACAGAATTCCGATTGGAAACCCCCTAACATGTGTTAGAGTAGTTAGAGAAATATACGTTAATGTGTATACATTATACAATATACATTGATTAAATTGCGCATTATAGCTACATTTTAAATATACTCTAAACCTAAGAAGTGAAAATCTTATCAAACGAGGTAAAATACTACATATATTACTCCGTAATTTTTAACCATCATTCGCATTTCAAAATTTGTGGGTCCCTTAAAAATGTGGAATAGGATGACGACATTTACGCAATCTAATGAGTATTTAAAGTTACAAAGAGAATAAGTAAGAAGAAAAGAAGAATGTGTGTGAAGTACAAACTAGACAGAAGGACAAGATAAAGCGACAATAATAGGACGACCTTGTGACCTCGTAACTCCTAGTTTTGATTTATGAATAGTATGAGTATTCAGTACTTAGTTCAAGTTATGTATTAAAAGTGTAAAATATTTTGTTATTCTCGAAAGACCTTCAATAAGAGAACTTACGATTTAAAATATTAAATATTTTAATTGTTCTTGAAATTAACTTATATTATAACGAGACACAACCGGCTATGTAAGGTAGTTAAACTGAGTATGCAGTGTTGTGGACAAAATTTAGGATTCATTTAAGACATATAAAACTTTTTAAAGATCTGTAAATTCTGAGTTTGAGCTCAAAGTCGACGTTAAAAAAATCGTACTTTTGGGTGGGTAGTGTTTTTTAAATTATTAAATAACGACGACAAAAAATGTAAACAAAATTCTACATGAAACTAATTAGTTGTTTATGAACAGGTTGAGAAAATAAAAATTAATCTTTTCATCGAAAATAAGTATTCAATTATTAGTTTCTATAATCTCTCATTATTCACAAAGATTTTCTGGTATTTTTATTGAAAAGACGACTTTTGAAGAATTTGTAGAATTCTGCGAATAAATTCATAGAAAATAAGAAATTCAATATAATGATGAAAATGAAATAATTGATTCTAGCGTTGATTTGCTTCATTTTTTTCTGTATAATTTACTTCATTTTTCGTCGTCGATATTTAATAATTTAAAAATCCGATACTGAAAACGTACCCACCCTAATTCATGATTTTAAACATCGACTTTGCGCTCAAACTCAGTAATTATACATCGTGGAAACGTTTTATGTGTCTCAAAAGAATCCTAAAGAATTTTTCCACAACACTGCATACTCAGTTTAACTACCTTACATAGCCGGTCTGTCCCTTTAAGTTTTCAATGTGCGTACGTTGCACAATTGCTTTGTTTTATGCTCATCATGGGCCATAATTAAACATGTTAAAACAAACACACAAGTGTGTAGTGATAGAGAGTCAGCCAAGCTAGGAATCTTGTAAGAGCTATTTAGTAAGACAAACAGTTTTTTGAATTAGATATCGGGTTTTTACTACAAGGTCACCCACAAAGGATGAGACTGTAAAGACGACCTAAAACTCTGCATTTGACTATTCTGATTTCTGAGGTAAAATTAAGTCTGCCTTGAATTATGGCTTGTTCAATGATTACAGGAAAATGGAAATTAAGAGAGGTTAACATAACCGTATTATAAAAGTTAATCTACATTTACTTAATTTATAATTGTCAAGGGTGTCCCTCGCAATCGTCACTTAATGAGTCACTGCCCATGTTAAATGGGTCACCCTGTACTTAGCAGTTTCATTTTGCATGGGCACAAATTAGAGCAATACATTAAAAGAATTCAAACATTTAGCCAGCTGCCGGAATCATATAGTTTGTCGGAATTATAGCTCAACATCCTCTTTACCTAAAGTTGTCTTTTTCCTAAAGTTATAAGACGACCTTTGGAAAGTGAATGATGGCCATAATTTTAAATAAGTTAAAGATATAAGAAGTCTTATACTAATCTCTGTAATAATTTAGAAATCAATAATCATCATCAAATACAAAATGATAATAATATAACCCACGTTGTTATCAACACGTTCATCGAACGTAATTAACCATTAGTTTATTTAATGGACAATTTTTCTCATAGGATAAATTTAACTTAATAAAATTGTTATTATGGATTTCCTACCAGATTTTAAAAGAAAGTTTTAAATCAATAATGGAAGTATTTCATTTGATGCATCTGTTGCAGCGTGACAGTTTAATCGTGAAGAAACCTGAAACTTGTGAGCTGACATGTGAGCAGTGTCCCAGTATCCCTAGCTAGGTAAGCATGTGAGCAGTGTTCCAGTATCACTATCTAGGTAAGCATGTGAGCAGTGTCCCAGTATCCCTAGCTAAGTAAGCACGTGCGGAGTGTCCCAGTATCCCTAGCTAGGTAAGCATGTGAGCAGTGTCCCAGTATCCCTAGCTAGGTAAGCATGTGAGCAGTGTCCCAGTATCCCTAGCTAAGTAAGCATGTGAGCAGTGTCCCAATATCCCTAGCTAGGTAAACATGTGAGCAGTGTCCCAGTATCCCTAGCTAGGTAAGCATGTGAGTAGTGTCCCAGTATCCCTAGCTAGGTAAACATGTGAACAGTGTCCCAGTATCCCTAGCTAGGTAAACACGTGAACAGTGTCCCAGTATCCCTAGCTAGGTAAGCATGTGAGCAGTGTCCCAGTATCCCTAGCATACAGTGTTTATTTCATTGTTCAGGTTATGGTGTTCATTTTACAGTTCGGGTTACAGTGTTCATTTCACTGTTCAGGTTACAGTGTTAATTTCATAGTTCATCAGGTTACGATGTTCATTTCATAGTTTTGGTTGCCCACATAATAAGATATTTTATTATTAATAACTGTTAATCGTTTTGTATTTCAGCATCGAATTAAGCAGTTGTAAAATTGGAGATTTTTCGAGAAAAAGAAGCTTTTTCAGTCCAATACAGCTCAAAAGCAACTCTTGCTTTAATCAATTTCAAGAGACAATAGTAAACAAATTTTGTTGGGAAAAAATATTTCTGGCATTTTATTTTTTTTCCTCAATGTAATACAATTTAGTTTTTGAAATAATTTGATTTCGTTAAGTTTAAAAAATTTAAATGGACACCAAAGATTGAGCAACGTTCTCACTTATCCTTTTTGTTTGTTTTTGTTTTGTTTAATTACCGTACACTGTGCACATGAGCAATGTCAGGTTTGGCTCGGTCATAGATTAATTAACAATAATAGATAAGCCAGGACACTAGATGTTGTCTTTTCAAGATTTTAAGCAAAAACCCAAAGGAATTCCGCGCAGGCAGCTTTGAATTACAAGGCGGAGAGAGGGAATGAGATGCCTGCGCAGATCTCTTTTGGGCTTCTGTCTCAGGGTTATTGTAAACCAAAACCCCTAAATCTGTTATTGTTAATTAATCTATGGGCTCGGCATTTAGAAATGAAATCAGATAAAAATATATCAGTCAATTGACTTGGGGCTCTCATGTTTTGTAACAACATGTTTAATGACTGTAAGAAAAGTAACTACATTTAAAGGTTACAATAATGTCGCAAACAAAAACACAGAATAGACATAATAAAGCCATGAATCTATATATATATGATTAACTTTAGATTGCAAAAAAGAACTAGATATCTAAAAAAAATTTTACCCAAAAAGGCCTCCACAGATTTTTTGTTTTTGTTTTTGGTGTTGTGTCTTAAAACAAAATTCTGAAATAGCTCTTAAGTACACAGCGGCGTACAATATTGACAATTTTCAAAAGTTATTATGTTCCGTTATTCACTGCAGTATTAGAGGATTTAAAATTTAGTTAAAGTGAGAGTTGGCGAAAAAAGAAGTGTCCTTTGTTAATGATCTGTTCTGGATCCCGAATATTATTAAAAATATTTATAAATTTATATTTATTTAATTATACCCACAATTTCTCTTTTCGCGAACACTCCATTAATGTATGTGCAATATTTAAATAATTTTATTATATTTCCAAAGAAAAAAAAAGAAAAAGTAAATAATATCCGTAAACCTAAAATCGCTTTGAAACAATCTATATTCTATGTGTTGGCACTTTGTACCATTTTCCTACTTCACATTAGCTCCATTTTAGCTGTATTCTTAAACATACCAGCTCATTATAGCTACATGCTTAATCTCATTGGCTCCATTATAGCCGAAAACTTAAGCACACCAGCTAAATTTTACATCCATACTTAAACATATCAGCTTCATTATAGTTCCTATACTTAAACACATCAGCTCTATTATAGCTGAATACTTGAACACACCAGCTCAATTATAGATTCATACTTAAAAACAGCAGCTCCATTATACCTGCATACTTAAAAAGTAAACACAGTAACTCCATTATAGCTGCATGCCTAAACACACCAGCTCCATTATATCTACATACTTAAGCACACCAGCTCCATTATATTTCCTTACTTAAACACATCAGCTCCATTATATCTGCATACTTTAACACTTCAGCTCCATTATTGCTGCATACTTAAACATAACAGCTCCATCCTTAACACATAAATTTTAGAAACTTAAGAACACCAGCTCAATTAATCAGTAAACACACCAACTCCATTATAGCTGCATACTGAAACACATCAGCTGCATTATCTCCATACTGGTATAGCTGTATTTTTCTTATGAATGTTTAATGTCTAATGTCTAATGTAAGGAAACACTACTAAGTGTATAAAAATATTGACTCTGGTAAAAATAGCAAAGTTTTATTTTTATAGAAATTGTTAGTTTATTTTAGTTGTAAACAAATGCCATATATATGTCCTGAAAATCATATTTCAAACATTATCATCAAATTTACTTTGTTGTTTATTTATATATCGACAAACTTAGCACAATTTGTAATATTTGGAAAGATCTTTAAATAAACTTTTTAGAAAATTTTTTTATATATTTATTTATTCAAAATACAAGGTACTCCATTTTTTTCTTCCGCATATAATTTCTTTGACTATTCTTCAATGTTTGACATCTTTATCGAATTGCAAAGATTATCCCTTTTAAAGAAATTTAAAATAAAATATATTTTTTTAATTATTCGAAAATTAATAGAAAAAAAATCCGCAAAGCAGTCTGAAAAGTACAGTCAGGATGCCAAAAGAGAAAAGAAAACATTTGTCGTGTCGCAAGCAAGTTTGTACAGCTTTGACTGCATTAATAAAGAAATCCAACCAACTATCAGCAGAAGCTCTGAATAACTGAACCATCACTCGGGAGAGGTTTAAATTCTTATGCCAAGGTTTACAGAAGATGATAGTGAACCTTGTAAATGCCCTATTTGTATATTAGTCAGGAATAGAAGAATAAATCTTAATATTCGAGATTTACAAGAGGTATTTCTACTGGAAGAAAAAATGATTTCAGTCCCTCTAAACTATAAAGAACTTTTTATTTCAAAGTGATTAAAAAACTGAAAAACAAGTTACTTCAAAATCTCTTACAGGGACTGTAAAGGAAAAATGAAAGGGGGTAGAGGATGAAAACTGAGAATCTCAGGCGTTCAACGATACCTATAAGACATCTATCTGATGTTCCTGTCTCTATCGAAATTGATATAAAAATGTGTCAAAATCATACGAAAATTCATATATATACAATTTTGTATAAACAGATCATATTTAGCAAATCCGCAACCAATCTAAAATCGATTCCACAGGAACCTGAGAATCCCAGGTTTGCTCCTATTTTTATTTTTATTTTGCATTTTTAATAGACATAATTGATAATTTGATTACATATAGTCCGTATTGTCCGTATTACGTCACCAAAACTCCCACCAATGGCAGTGCAGTATACTGGTCACGTGATTTCCATCTGTATCACGTGACAATGATACTACACTGTTATTGGCTGAAGTTCTGGTGACGTAATACGGACTATACAAAACTGATCTGAACAGTTTGAAATGTTATCTAGCCTGCGATTTGAAATTACTCAATCTCATTCTTGGTTTGTCTGTCCACGGAGGAATGCACAGTTTTTGTATTGTGGGGGGAAACTTAATAAGAGAGGAGAATTCATAACATTGGGTGGTCTTCGTGAGAATTATTGTTCTTATAAAGATACACGAGCGAATGAAAATAACATGAAGGATTACAAGAATTTTATAAATCCTGTTCTGCTGAATGAACCTGATAAAAAGCTGGTTTTGGAAGTTGTTCAAACTTCATTTGCTATTGAATATTGTAACCAACACCGTAAATATCATGATAGTTCAGCCATCTCTTCAAACTTGGTTTACCGAGAACGGGATTTTTTGGCATTGCATGGTTACAATGGTAGAGGTGTAGACGGAAAAAATAGTTCCAAGCTGTTGAAGAAATTGAATGAATTAGATGTATAATATATATGAACATGATTTTCACGAATTTAAACCTCTCGTTATTTTACTGAAAAGGTTTTCAGCAGATAAACTTTTATTAACCATGTTATGAATTTGTGTAAATATGATTCAAAAGGAATTGAGTCTTTGCCACAAACTGAAATTTTCTAATTCCTATATTTTTGCATACTGATTATGTAAACCTTTCATATTTCAAACTTAGATTATTTGCTCAAACAGAATTTGTAGTAAATCTAATGTTTAAGATATTGGGTTGCAAAGATATAAGGATTAGAAAATCAGAACTGTGACAAATACTCAATTCATTTGTATGTACATTTCATTTGTATTACATATGTACTCAAAGCTGTCTAGAATTTAAATCAGGAAACACTGGCGAAAAATATAAACTTCACTTTAACTTTTTAAATAAAAAATAAAAAAATTTACTTAAAGATTAGAAAAGCAAAGTAGAAAATATTATTTAAATTGAAAATTGTTCAGTTGTTGAAGATTGTTTTTGTTGAAGATTGTTTCTATCTCCAACCTATTCAGATAGCATTCGCACATTTATAGAAACAATTCAGGAAATGCCCTTGGAACTAATTTTATTACAAGTGTAAATTGTTTTAAATAGACGTTTCCTTAAAATCTAAATTTTAACATTGATAACCAAAGCAAAATCAAGGTTGTGAAGGAATATGTGAGGGCAAAGTTTAAGTTGAATCTCATACAATTTTATTTAGAAGAATTTCTAAACAAGATTCAGAAACCTCTTGGATTTTTTGCAGAACAAACATCAGAGAGTGTTCACAAGAATATAAAGAACGAAAAATGTGAAAAAGAGGGATATGTTTGAAAAAAATTAAATAATAAGCTGTGTGTCTATAATTAATTCAGTTTAAAAGGATATGATAGAGCTGACTACGATTCAATCAGAGAAACATCATAGGTGTGTGGGTCTAAAAATGTGAAAAAAGAGGGATATGTTTGAAAATTTTCGAATAATAAGCTATTTTGCATGCAGCCTCTAAATTTGAGATCGGAGGTCATTGACCTCCATTTCAGAAAATATGGGAAAATACCACTTTTTTCCCTCTAAATCACTTATGTTAAGTTAATCAGGCATGTTTTCGAATGTATTTTGGTGTTCTGTTTCCAATCTGAGACCCCTGTTTAACCTCAGATGATCCTGGAGGTCGTGACCTCCAACGATCAATGACCAATGTAGGTCAAAATATGAAATCGATGAAAATAAGTCATGTGAGGTATCAAATCACAGGTTTTTTGGTGTTCCGATTCAATTCTGAGACCCCTTTTTGAACTCAGATGATCCTGGAGGCCGTGACCTCCAGATAATAATGACCTCTGAAGGTCAAAATATGAAATCAAAGAAAATAAGTTATGTGAGGTATCAAAACATAGGTTTTTTGGTGTTCAGGACGTATTGGATGAATAGGAGAAGGATGGGATGAATTAGGTTAAGAGTAGAAGAATGGTATGATTGAGTTAAGATTGGAGGGTATTTTATGATGTATTTTTCTGATAAAAACAAAACAGATTGAGCATAACATTACAAATATGTGTTCAATTGATTCACAGCAGAAGACATAGTGGTACTGGGTTCGGAAAAGACGTAGGAACAGGTTCGTTTTTACTCGTATTAACATGTTATAAAGGAAATGAGTTTTGGCCACAAACTATTATTTTCTGTTCCCTATATCCTTGAAACCCAATGTCTAGTCCATAGATAGTTTAAGTTTTAAATATGAATGATTTGCATCATAACCTTGCAAAGATATAGGGATGATAAACTTTGGGGTTGAGGGATATACAAAAAGCCTTTGATTCTTGATTTGAGACAGAGCTGGGCAGCAAACAGAAACAGAGTTATAGAATATTGTGCCCTGCACAGACCCGTCGAGTCTGCACTTGAGATGCATTGAATCTAATTGCAGGGAATCAAAGATTTAGGAAATATGCTGAATAAGATCCGTGCGGTCGTCTATGAAGTCTCATCCTTTGTGGGTAACCCAATATGTTATTTACAGAAAATTTGTATAAATATTAATTTGATTTCACCGATAAACATTTTTTCTACTAAAGATAAAGATTGAAAAAAATATTTCCGATAAATACCTTTCATTGACAATGACAACATCTACAAAAACAAGAAAATCCCTTTAATATTGCTAATTTTCTGAATGCTTCCTAATTTGAAAGAAGTGTTCATGGCCGTATTGATTTTGTCTCAAACTGTTTATTTTTTTAAAAACAATTCTCTGCGTCACGACTCATGAACACCTGGGAAACATTTTATTTTAGTCAGGGGCTTATCCAGGGACTTGAGGGGGTCTGTGGGAAACCCTTTATGGATCATGTATATCAATCCCTCTATGGATCGGAGAGCGTAGAAATTCCTCATTGGAGTATATTTATCTCTCTATGGATCCCTCTATGGATCTCTCTATGGATCCCTCTATGGATCTCTCTATGGATCTCTCTATGTATCCCTCTATGGATCTCTCTATGGATCTCTCTATGGATCTTTCTATGGATCTCTCTATGGATCTCTCTATAAATCTCTCTATGGATCTCTCTATGGAGCTCTCTATGGATTTCTCTATGGATCTCTCTATAAATCTCTCTATGGATCTCTCTATGGAGCTCTCTATGGATCTCTCTATGGAGCTCTCTATGGAGCTCTCTATGGATTTCTCTATGGATCTCTCTATAAATCTCTCTATGGATCTCTCTATGGAGCTCTCTATGGATCTCTCTATGGAGCTCTCTATGGAGCTTTCTATGGAGCTCTCTATGGATCTATCTTTGGAGCTCTCTATGGATCTATCTATGGAGCTCTCTATGGATCTATCTATGGAGCTCTCTATGGAGCTCTCTATGAATCAGTGTATAAATCCCTCTGTAAAGCGCTCATCTGTTTTAATTCCCCGTCAGTAACTAGGAGTAAGGAGGAGCCAGTATAACTAGGAGTGAGGAGTCAGGACAAGTGCAAACTTTAATTAAAGACCGCGAACTCGAGCACAGTAGGATGGAAGAAGCACAGGAGCTCCTGCACTGCTCCGCCTGCCTTACCAGGATTGATGGTAGAGCTATGAAGGTATTTAAACAAGAAAAAAGAACCCTGGTCAAATATTTAGTCCCTACATAAAATAATCCCGGGTAGTTATTCTTAAAAAATAAATAATTTTTATTAGAGAAATTCATGATTGAAACATATTATATAAATTATATATTTGTAAATCAATACTTCTTATATTCTGCTTATAAATTACAATTGCAGACACTTTCACTATAGAACATGAATTTCTTAATTAGAATTAAATTTTTTTTAATTTTTCGTAAAGTTTGCAAACAGGGTGAATATTAGAAATAAAACAACCTTAAAAAAACATGCGCGTCATTATAAAGGTTGATGGTTCAGATAGTTTATGCTTCTATCACCAAATCTACTTCGAATCTTAAAGAGACTGTAGAACTTAGAAGTAAATTCAATTGACCCTAGATTCATAGAAATTCATGTCCAATTCACTACGAACCCTTTAAACTTTTATTTGATTAATAATGAGGAAGATATCGTCGTTTCTCTATTTTAAAATTTCCTCAATTTCCTCAATGGTCACCAAAGTTGAAATCTGCAAATCACTTTATATATAAATCAGTTTCAAAACGAAAAAATAGATACCTCTCATTCTTGATCAGACATTGGTTTTAAGGGGACCGTTGTGAATCGGACATATACCACTCTTACAGTTACGTCTAAACTCTATACACTCAATAGACCCTGATAATTATCAACTTTATATTTGAGTAATTTCCTTGATAACTTACTATCTAACTGACAGATTTATTAGCTGATTAACTGGCTATTTAACACTTTTGCTGATCAACTGGTTTTATAGACTAATCAATTAATCAGCTAATTCTTCTCTCTGTAGGCTGGAGACAAATATTGGCACGATGAGCATTTCCTTTGCTCTGTTTGTGGAATCAGGCTAAAGGATACCAAGGTATTGTCCTGGAACTTGCCAAGTAAAATCAAACATTTAGAATTTTACGCGGCATGCGCGCATGTGAGCGCGTGTAATGTGCATGGCGAAAGTAAAAATCAGGGAAACATTTATTCAACAAATCTGGAAGATCGTTCTTATGTTACTATTGGGAGATCTGAGAATATGTTCCCGAGAGGAGTTACTATATTTACGTTAATTCCAGATAATTGGTAATTGAGTGAGAACAATCAGTTATATAACTAGTAACGGTAAAACATAGCTGTAGATCAGGACAGACAAAATAGAGAGTCTACAAGTTTGTAGAAATTATAATCCCATTTTTAAATGTATTTTTATTTCTTTTGCACCTTAGTTTTTTAACAGAGTTACTTCTTTTTTCCCGAACGTGTTTAATTAAATAAAAAAGATAGAACACGAGGGGGGAGGAGGGGTGAGGGGGGGTATAATATGTAGATTGTAGGTTTAAGTATGAATATATGTATGTATGTGTGTATGTATGTTTAGTATGTGTGGGAAAGCTATAAATAGTGTTTGTTGATTGTAAAAATGTTAAGGTTAACTTCTCCTCAGTTTATCTTTACAGGGGTTAAATATTGTATCTGTCTATGTATCTGTCTATGTATCTGTCTATGTATCTGTCTATGTATCTGTCTATGTATCTGTCTATGTATCTGTCTATGTATCTATCTTATCCAAATTTTTTCAGGCGTTCTATAAAAAAATTCTCCCCTAACTTTAAATATCCCATAAATGTAAAATTTTGCTATTGGCAAATAACATGCGAAACCTGATTTTGATCTTAAAAATAATAGTGCTAGAATAAAACATTAAGAGGGGGCACCAAACGCCCCCCGCTTTCCCTACGATCTAAATGTCATTGTTGTACACCATTTGTACACACAAATTCTTACTCTATTTCTTTACTTTTTATTAAAAGTTAGTGTATCTCTTTTTTTACAAAAAAAAACTCTTTCGAAAAGTCAAATAGAAAGGAACTGAGTTCTTGCCACGAACTAAAAATCTATAAGCTCCTACATCTTCCCAACTTGATGAAGTAAACCTTTGATATTTCAAATTTAGATTTTTTGATCTAACAGAGCTGAAAACTTTAGAATGAAATATCCAGATATCCGATCGATTAGCTTCTCTGGAGTTTAAATTCATGTGGAGAACAAGCATTACTTAATCTGGATATTAAGAAAAAGAGTGGTTTAAGCCTTAATCCTGATATCCACCATTCTAAAGTTTTCAGCTCAGAATTCATAGTTTGAAATATTAAATGTCTATAACATCAGGTTGCAAAGATATTGAGATTTAAAAATAAGAACTCAGTTTTTTTGTTTTGAAAATGATAAAAAAAAACCTGTTTAAATACTTAAATTATTTTCTGCGAAACATAATCAAAAAGATGTAACAAATTTTTTGCTTTTAACATAATGAATAATGAATGCGTAACACGCAGCAGGTGCTATTTTTTACAGTTTCGCTCAATTCATGTATCACTCCCCCCTCCCCTTATTCTCATTCATTTCTTTTCACCAGTATGCTATTCCCCTTTTATAAATATTTTTCAATTTCAAAGGCAGAAAGTACAAATCCCCCTCTCCTTTGGTTTACCAAAAAGTCTAAAAGCGGGGAAAAAAAATAGAATAATATTTTGATTGTTTATAGAAATAATAATTGAATGTATTAAGTATATTCTTTATTTACAAAATACACATTTTACAATCCTTTAAATCATTTATTTCATTCTGTAGATAATTTGTTCAAAATTAAACTTTTTTATTCTCTTTTTTAAAAAGTTTCTTTTGATTTTTATCTTAACGGGCTATTAAGATTTTCAATAATTTTACTCTTTTCTTCCAATTCTCTTTTTCGCTTTTATTATTTTTTCAACATTATTTTCCAGATTTTGAATCCCTTTATCTAGGTTTACCTGAAGAACCAAGAACTGTTTTGTGAGAACGATTACAAAAAATTTGTTCCACGCTGTGCATCATGTTCAGGATTCATTCTTAAGGTATATCAATCAATTAATCAATTAATCAATTAATCAATTAATCAATTAATCAATTAATCAATTAATCAATTAATAAATCAATTATTGGTTAATCAACTATTAATTCATTTGTTTAATTACTTAATCAAATAATCTATAAGTTATTCCAATTAATTGAGACTAATCAATGAATTAATGGACTAATCGATCATTTAATCAATTGATCAAATAATCAATTCGTGAAGCAGTTTCCCGCAAAAGTAATCCAGAAAACTAAGCAATGATCTTTCGCAACGATCCCTCTAAGCCCTTATAAATCAAATTGATGACAAAGATATTTTTACTTTTTATCTTAAAAATTATAATTTCCAATTGGGGTTTCTCTTTATCAGTGACGGGCGGGTTTATGCATCAGAGAATTAGAAGAAAACTGTCAGAATATATCACTTTTAATTATGGAAAAACGACGAAATCTCCATCACTTTTGATCAGACAAAGGTTTAAAAAGGTACCATACCATCGCGTCGTGAATCGTTTATGTAACTTTTTCAGGGGCGTACTAAACCTAGGGGAGTCGCTCAAAATTACTTTGAAAGACCTTCAATTTAAAGAAAAACATAATTACAAACTTATAAGTCAAATGTCATTTACATAAAATGCAAGAAACGAAGTCTATATTAAATTTACACAATGAACAATTTTCTACTTCTTATTGAGTAGCAAGATTTATTTTAGGATTGTATTAGAGCAATGAATCAGACTTTTCATCCAGAGCACTTCCATTGCTTTTCTTGTCAGGTATACTTTCACAGCTTTACCTGTCATGTATACTTCCATTGCTTTTCCTGTCAGGTATACTTCCATTGTACTTACTATCAGGTATACTTACATTGTTTTTCCTGTCAGGTATACTTACATTACTTTCCAGTCAGGTAAACTTCCATTACTTTCCTGTCATGTATACTTTCACAGCTTTTCCTGTCAGGTATACTTCCATTACTTTTTTGTCAGCTATTAATTCCGTTGCTTTTCCTGTCAGGTATACTTCCATTGCTTTTCCTGTTAGGTATACTTTCACTGCTTTCCTGTCAGGTATACTTTCACTAATTTTCCTAACTTTCACTAATTTTCCTATCAGGTATACTTTCACTACTTTTATCTGTCAGGTATTACTTCTATTGCTTTTCCTGTCAGGTATACTTTCACTACTTTTCCTGTCAGGTATATTTCCATTGCTTTTCCGTATACTTTCACTACTTTTCCTTTCAGGTATTATACTTACATTGCTTTTTCTGTCAGGTATATTTACATTGCTTTTCGGTCAGGTATACTTTCACTGCTTATCCTGTCTGGTATACTTTCACTGCTTTTCCTGTCTGGTATACTTTCACTGCTTTTCCTGTCTGGTATACTTTCACTACTTTTCCTGTCTGGTATACTTTCACTACTTTTCCTGTCTGGTATACTTTTGCTTTTTCTGTCAGGTATATTTACATTGCTTTTCGGTCAGGTATACTTTCTTTTCCTGTCTGGTATACTTTCACTACTTTTCCTGTCTGGTATACTTTCACTACTTTTCCTGTCTGGTATACTTTAACTGCTTTTCCTGTCCGGTATACTTTCACTACTTTTCCTGTCTGGTATACTTTCACTACTTTTCCTGTCAGGTATACTTCCATAACTTTTCCTACCAGGTATACTTCCATTGCGTTTCCTGTCAAGTATACTTCCACTGGTTTTACCGTCAAGTATACTTTCACTGTTTTTACCGTCAGGTATACTTCTACTGGTTTTAACATCAGGTATATTTCCACTGGTTTTACCATCAAGTATACTTCCACTTTTTTTACCGTCAGGTATACTTCCACTGGTTTTAACATCAGGTATACTTCCACTGGTTTTAACATCAGGTATACTTACATTCTTTTTACCGTCAGGTATACTTTCACTGTGAACTAGGAGAGAGAAGAAGATATTATTGAAGAGAATTAGGAGAGAGAAGGAGATATCATTAAAGAGAATTAGGAGAGGGAAGGAGATAATATTGAAGAGATTTAGGATAGAGAAGGAGATATTATTGAAGATAAATAGGTGAGGGAAGGAGATATTATTAAAGAGAATTAGGAGAGAGAATTAGATATTATTGAAGATATTTAGGATAAAGAAGGTTATATTAATGAAGATAATTAGGAGAGAGAAGGAGATATGTTTGAAGAGATTTAGGATAGAGAAGGATATGTTATTGAAGAGAATTAGGAGAGAGAAGAAGATATTATTGGAGAGAGTTAGGAGAGAGAAGGAGATATTATTAAAGAGAATTGGGAATTACTAAAGAGAATTGGGAGAGAGAAGGAGATATTATTAAAGAAAATTGGGAGATAGAAGGAGGTATTACCAGAGAGAATTGGCAGAGAGAAGAAGATATTATCAAAGAGCATTAGGGGAGAGAAGGAGATATTTTTAAAGAGAATTGAGATATAGAAGGAGATATTACAAAAAGGAATCGGGAGAGAGAAGAAGATATTACTGGAGAGAATTGGGAGAGAGAAGGAGATATTATTAAAGATAATTGGGAGATAGAAAGAGATATTACTAGAGATAATTGGGAGAGAGAAGGATATATTATTAAAGAGAATTGGGAGATAGAAAGAGATATTACTAGAGATAATTGGGAGAGAGAAGGATATATTATTAAAGAGAATTGGGAGATAGAAAGAGATATTACTAGAGATAATTGGGAGAGAGAAGGATATATTATTAAAGAGAATTGGGAGATAGAAATAGACATTATTTGAGAGAATTGGGAGAGAGAAGGAGATATTATCAAAGAAAATTGGGAGAGAGAAGGAGATATTATTAAAGAGAATTGAGAGATAGAAAGAGATATTATTAAAGAGAATTGGGTGATAGAAAGAGACATTACCAGAGAGAATTGGGAGAGAGAAGGAGATATTATAAAAGAGAATTAGGGGAGAGAAGGAGATATTTTTAAAGAGAATTGAGAGCTAGAAGGAGATATTACAAAAAAGAATCGGGAAAGAGAAGAAGATATTACTGGAGAGAATTGGGAGAGAGAAGGAGATATTATTAAAGATAATTGAGAGATAGGAAGAGATATTACTAGAGAGAATTGGGAGAGAGAAGGAGATATTATTAAAGAGAATTGGGAGTGAGAAATAGATGTCGATTAAATTAATTAGCAATACTTTTTTCAGACACCCTTTAAGGACGGAGAAGGATTTCATGAATTCAAAAACAGGTTTTTATTATTAAAAATTTAAATATGAAATACTCAACCCAAAATAACTTAACATTTTTATTTAAGGTGCAAAATCATTTTAAAAAAAATTATTTTTATTAAAATATTTGGATGTGTTGAACTCCTGCTTCCTAACTGCAACCCACAGAGCCCAAAACTTAAGACAGGGTATCGTTATGAAAACCAGTTTTGGAACCTGGGTTTCACAAATGGGTTTACCCAGTTTTGTAGATATCGATATTTTTGTTTTGAAATATTATTTTATTTAGTTTCTTCATATTTTACCATTTTTTTCTAATCTCTTAAATCAAAATCTACACAAATAATAAGACCCCAAAAAGGAAACCCGGGAGTCTTGTTCAACGATACTCTTTTAAATTTTGGCCTCAGGATAAAACAAAGTTGTGTTCATCTTATCTATTGATACAACGATACTCATAGATTCAAATACTTTTAATGCAAGTCAAGTTTTTAAGAATCTTATAATTAATTAAAAGTTACCATTTTTCTTGATTCCATTTTATAACGAGTAAATTATAATTAAAATCGTTTTAAATTTTAAATGTAATTTAATTTTGTATGCTTCAAAGTTTAGCTTATCCAAAGCAAAGTTTTTCTTAACATTTTCAGTTTTCTTGGGTTTTTAATCGACTTTATAAACAGTTTTTCATGAATATGTAAAAGTTTGTTTTCATTTTAATTAGTTTATGATATATTTAGTCTTGGAGAATAGTTTAAAAAAGTCTGTGCAGCGTAAAAAAAACTTAGGAAATTTTCATTTTTGATGCAATGACACTTCTTAGATTTTGTTAGGACTATTGAGAGCCAAGAAACCGTAAATATAAAAACAACTTAAAAAGTAGTTTGCCAGAGATCAGGTTTAATGAATATTGCACAGGGTCAGACTGGAGAGAAGTTGTTTAACTATGACTTATTATTTATCAAATCTGAGGCCGAATTTAAAGAATTAAAACCGCGTCGCTGAACTGCCTAAAACCGGTTCCAATCGAGCGTCGGCTCAAATCTCAAAACAATTAATACAATTTCAAGTGGAACCTAACATGTTTGAGACGCGTCTCAAATTTGAAACGCGGCTCAAATTCTTTGTATAAAGAACATAATCTTTTTCAAAAATTAGTTATCCCTAAAATATATTCATATAAATATTTGTTTTAGTCCGTACTGTAAGAATTGTTATATTGAAAGAGCTTGTGAAAAATGCCATGGTTGCTGCAGGTATGATACAATTAATGATGGGATTGGTTTTGTTTATATTTTACAGCAGTGGTTTTATAGGAAATAAACCTCAGTGCTCTAACACTATCTCCCCTTCTATAATTTTTTAACAAAATCAAAATATTTCTTATTTTTTTACTTTGCGTATCAATCCTTCATTAAAATCTTTTATTTCTTTTAAAGAAATATTGTTCTTTTCTGTTCGCCAGTTTCAGTATTATTCTTAACAATCGATGAAATTTTAGTCTTTTGTATTTAATTTGTGCAGAAAAATTGTAGTTGCTTTTTTGATCAGTTTATCTTTGTTTATAAAAACCATTAATTTTTTCAGACAATTATTTATTTTAGACATATTTTTTGTTGCTATATAGCAATTTTTTATCTGTTTTATTTTCAGACCTATAACTGATACAGCTATGAAGGCCATGAACAACAGTTGGCATGGTGCTTGCTTCAGGTGTAAGGTGATATTCAAGTTTTAAATAAACTGTTTCATATATACTAGACAGATGGCGAAGGTAAAATTTACGTAAAAAAACATCGGAACCTTTTTTTCTTTTCAAAAGCTCTTGAAATTAGAGAAGTTATGATTGAAAATATAAGATTTTAATTTTACGTTGAATTTACTATAGTTTGACGTGACTGGAGACCTGAACTCCAATGTAGACGAACATTTTAAAGTTTATGAGAGTCACTGTACGAGTTTGTAACCTCGTAGCTTTAACGCCTAAGTATTTGGTCTATGTCAAACTAATTTAAATTGTACGTAATATTGAAATCTTATATGTTTTCAATCATAATTCAACTAATTAAAGGGACAGGCTGGCTATGTAAGCAGTGTTGTGGACAAATTCTTTAGTATTTATTTGAGACATATAAAACTTTTTAAAGATCTGTAAATCCTAAGTTTGAGCACAAAGTCAACGTTCAAAATCTAACTTTTGGGGGGATACTTTTCAGAATTGTTTTTTTTAAATTATTAAATAACGACGACAAAAAATATAAACAAAATTCTACAGTAAAATAATTAGTTGCTTCGGAGCAGGTCGAGAAAATAAGGATTGATCTTATCATCGAAAATAAGTCACTTTATTTAATTATTAGTTTCTATAATCTCTCAATTACTCACAAAGATTTTCTGCAGATTTCATGGAATTTTTATTGAAATGACGACATTTAAAGGATTTGTAGAAATCTGCGAATAAATTCATAGAAAATAAGAAATTCAATAAAATGATGAAAACGAAATAGTTGATTCTTGCATTGATTTATTGACAAATTTCTTTTGAGAAATATGTTCCTAACCGTCTAATTAGTTCTGTATAATTTTTACTTTATTTTTCGTCGTCTTTATTTAATAATTTACAAAAAAAAAACGATTCTGAAAACGTACCCACCCGAATTCATGATTTTTAACGTCAACTATGCACTCAAACTCAATATTTATACATTGTGGAAATGTTTCAAACGTTTCATATATTTCAAATGTACCCTAAAGAATTTGTCCACAACACTACATACTCAGTTTAACTACCTTACAGTTACACAGCCGGTCTGTCCCTTTAATGAACTATTGAGAAGAGCAAACATGTATTAATTTCTATTATGTAACCAGATAAATTTATTTTTCTCATACTTGCTCATAAAATTAAAACTAGAGGAGCTTCATAGGTCACAAAGTCATACCAGTGATGTTGCATAAATTTTATCTGCATCCTCTGTCTAATTTGCAGTGGGTTAGAAATTCGAAATTTTTTTTTCAATAGCTTTGCAAAAAGAGGAGTTATGATTGGAATCATGTAAGATTTCAATTTAACGTGGAAATTATTCTTCGCGGGAAAAGAATTTTTTCTGTATTTTGGGCTCTTTGTTCTATAAAGAAGTTGTACCATTTAAGTTAGATAATGATTTGGTTATCTTTAACCCTCTTTCATTAAAATTAATTTTTGCTGATCGTTTCCAGAATTGTAATAAGAGTATGTAGATATAATTACTTAAACATGAAATATGTATCCTATTAGAATAGGAGGGGAGGAAGACCAGCCACAGCAATTTATAGTCCGAGCCACATTCTCCTCATTTTCTCGCCCGAGTCACCTAGAAATCCTCGTCCTTCCAATATTATTTTTTTAAGTGTTTGATTCTCCAAGATAAAGCTATTTTTAAAAATCGGGCCACGTTAGGGCATATGCAAAAAATATTAAAATTTTATAAATCGAAATAAATAGTTTCAATTGAATAGTTTTTGAGTTCAACTATACTCTTTTTTGTTAAAACCATAGAATTTTTACAGGTGGTTCCATTGGGATTATGATAAGCCGAAATATGCAAAATATTTTGCTATTTATTTTATATCATGAAGAATAGCCAATACGAAAGCAAAAGAGATTTAAGTTTTACCTAAATAAAGTTTGACATTATTCTCATGGGTTTGAAGATTCCAATTTGATTTAATCATTGCAGTACTTTAGTCTATCCATATTGTATGCCCTAACAGATTAAAAATTGTTTTATTAATCGAAGGACGAGGATTTTGAGGTGACTCGGACGAGAAAATGAGGAGAATGTGGCTCGGACGAGAATTTGTTGTGGCTGGCCTTCCTCCCCTCAGAACAGCGAGACTCTTTAAACTGTAGAATAGGAGGACTAGATTTATGTTATTTTATGTTTATTTATGTTGTTACATAGCAACAAGTTTTACTGTAACATCTTGAAATTAAAACTTTAAAAAGAAAATGGCCTGTGCACTGTTGAGCGTTATGTTCATTGGACTGGACTACTTATAACCATAACTTGAGTTTAACAGTCGTCTTCATATTTCACAGTTTAATGGGTCTCCCTGTATTTGATATTTAGGAGTGTGGGGTCTCATTTGAGGGGAAGAAGAACTTCTACAGCGTAGAGGGAGAGGCAGTTTGTGGAGAATGTATCGGAACCATTGAGTAAAATCCTCACCAAACTGCATTAACCAAACTGTTCAACAAGCTGTTCACCAACCTGCATTAAACAAACTGTTCACCAAACTGTATTAAACAAACTGTTCACCAAACTGTTCACCAAACTGTTCACTAAACTGCCTTAACAAAACTATTCACAAAACTGATCACCAAACTGCATTAACCAAACTGTTCACCAAGCTGTTAACCATACTGCATTAAACAAGCTGTTTAACCAAACTGCATTAAACAAACTGTTCACCAAGCTGTTCATCAAACTACATTAAACAAACGGGTCACCAAACTGTTCACCATACTGCATTAAACAAGCTGTTCACCAAACTGTTCGACAAACTGTTCAGCAAACTATTAAAAAAACTGTACAACTAACTGTTCATCAAACTGTACACTAAAATGTACGTACATGACGTATAACAAATTACCGTAAATAAATCTTTACATCAATCTTCACCTCAAAGTGCTGAAACTGTTAATACCGACCTAAGAAACCAATTTTTCTTGGCCTTGTATTATCTGCATTAATAAATCCATTTAACAAAGAATTATCTCGCATACGTTTAAATTTTGAAAATATCAAGATGTAAGAAAAATATATAGAAGTTCATTGTCTCTGTCGTCACTGAAAAATTTAATATATCAACGGTTTTACAAATTTTTAGTGACGAGAAATATAATTATTTGTTTGTGTTTAAAGATAAAGAAATATCATTGATTTCTGTAAAAGTTTAATGATTTTTTTTTGGTATAACACCTTACTTAAAAAAGTGGTTTAAGACCTTTCATGTTGTGTTTGGAAGACTATGACTTTTTTATTTATTGCATATTATTACACATTAATTTTTATCAAATTATGATGTCAACAAAATAGTAAGGAAAAAGTTAGCATTTTTAATGCGTGGTAATTATAACTAATTTTATGCAAAAAGTTTTTAATTTTATTTCTTCACAAATATTAAACAATTAATTAATTTATTATGTTTATATATCATGTTTTTAACTTGATATGAACTATGCCTAAGTTAAATTTTATTTCTTCACAAATATTAAACTATTAATTAATTTATTATGTTTTATATATCATGATTTTAACTTGATATGAACTATGCCTAAGTTAAATTTTATTTCTTCACAAATATTAAACTAATGATTTATTTATTATTTTTATATATCATGTTTTTAACTTGATATGTACTATGCCTAAGAATAGTATTATGATTTGTAACTAACCCTGTATTTAATTGTTTAATACATATAATTTAATATATTTAAACTTGATTTAAAAATATATGAGAATAAGAAAGGGTAAGTTAAGTGTAAAGGGTAAGGTTCCAAAGGCTAAGATACCAAAGGGTAAGTTAAGCGTAAAGGGTAGTTACCAAAGGGTAAGTTAAGCGTAAATGAGAGTAGAGTGGCATGTCTGATTCACTTTGTTACTTTTCAAATCTTTGTCTCTTTGGTTTCCAGTTTATTTGGCCCCAGTTGGTGCCTGGTCCCCCATGGAATGAAAAAAATTAAACCCCCTTGGACAGATTCCTGTGTACGCCCGGCCCTGAGCTCCCACTTCTCGCGAATTAATGCTTTAAAGGAAATGAACAGAATTCAACACTTTTAAGAAAATGAAATGTAGAATACTTCCTTATTGTTACTTAGATGTAGAGTTAAAGGACATTGTTGAGAATCGGATTTGCAATTACATCAATTAGTAACTTTGAAAGGATGAAATAATTCAGAAAAATAAAATAAAATTATTGTATAAAATATACAGTATTGACCATAAAACTCTGAAATGGGAAGACGACTCTCAGACTCAAGTTATGACTTGGACATGAGACACAACAGTTGTGCAGTGTAAACAGCCCCGTTTTAGAAATAAGTGTGAAGATAAGTAACTTTTCAAACTAGTTTGCTTTGTAACACCATAAAATACACGTAATTATTGCTTGAAGGTCGTCTTCCTATTCCACAGTTTTCTGGTTCTCACTGTAGCTGACCAAACCTATAATTGTTTTTAGATATAACGAATATAAAGTTCCATAAGCAATATCTAGCACTTTAGCTAGTTTTAAATATACTCATTAGATATTATTGCTCTCACCCATATATTTTCATTTTTATTCTTCAGTTTAGCATTTAAAAAAAAAAATTAATTTTTTTTCTTAAATAACACCTCTCACCATCTATATTTTCGGCTCTAAACAAATTATGAATGATATACTTTACATACGATATTTTTGCATATTCGTATGTACAGAAATTTGACCAATGGTACAGGGCAAACATATTTATTATAATATGCTTTTTGTTTTGCTGAAAATTAATACGAAATGTTCCATCCTTATTAAATACCAGCTTGGGAACCCAGTTTTGCATTGAACACGGGCAGTTGTAGTACATTTGAATTTCCGAGCCGGGTCAACCTTTCCGGTCCCAGTTATACTGTATCGCCCGGACATTGGGTAAAAAAGCAGACACTCAATAAGACTAGCCGTGTAACATAGTTTTTATTATAAGATCGAGTCAACCTAAGTACATTTTGGTGGTTGTACCGAGTTCCTCAATCAAAATTTGAGGCCAATCGGGGGGTTCCTTAGTTATGATCGGTCATAAAAACAAACAGAGACTACTATTTTATATGTATAAATAGATGTTGTTAAAGCTGATTCTTTAAATATATATATATTTATATATATACCGATATTCTATCCAACATTTTACACTCTCCTTGCACAATATATCTATCTATCATAGATACGTGAGACCTATGCATTCCAATGTATTTATCTGTCTTTGTATCTATCTCTGTATCTATCTACGTTTCTATCTGTATCATTTTTGGTGTATATATTTCTATGTATATAAATATATAAATAATATCCATCCATATTCCATATCTATACATATATCAATCCATTCATGAATCTGTCTATGTATCTGTCTATGTATCTGTCTATGTATCTGTCTATGTATCTGTCTATGTATCTGTCTATGTATCTGTCTATGTATCTGTCTATGTATCTGTCTATGTATCTTTCTATGATGTATCTGTCTATGTATCTGTCTATGTATCTATCTCTGTATCTGTCTATGTATCTGTCTATGTATCTGTCTATGTATCTATCTCTGTATCTGTCTATGTATCTGTCTATGTATCTGTCTATGTATCTATCTCTGTATCTATCTATGTATCTGTTTATGTATCTGTCTATATAATATCTATCCAAATAACCATCTATGCATCTATCTATCCTTCATGTATCCTAGCTACGTATCTATCCGTTTCTACGTATGCTTGAAACCTATGCCTATCTGAATCTCACATCAGTTCCCATTGACCATCCTTGGAGATCTGTGCGCCAGCGCAGTTCTAGTACGCATTTTCCAGTGATTTCAACGCATATCTTTGCGTAAAAATGGTTGAGGTTGTAAAAACTGGTCCCTTCAATAGGAAACCTATGGATAAAAGATTTGTAAAACAGGTTAGATCAGATTTTTGCAATAAAAACGCGATTTTTGGAAAAAAAAGTACAATTTTGCTCCAGATAAAATTTACGGTTTATTAGAAAACATGAAAAATCAACATTTAAAAGTTTTTAATTGTTTATATTTCAAAAGATATATCCTTAACATCTAAGATTCAGATTCAGATTCAGATTATAAAATATTACGTTTGAAACCGGTTTTTGAAAAGTATTAGGGATAGATCGAAATTGTTTTCAGGCTGTAGGGTTTAACCGAGCTCCTGACTATTGGACTCCAATGGACCTTCAGAACAATGAATGCAAGATTATGGAGGTAATTAAAGTAACAAAAATAAATACCTCAGTAAATTTTAAGGAAAAAATATAGATTTTTGTTTTAATATTTTTTCTAGTATTGAAACTGAACTGAACTGAAACTGAACTGTTTCTTCTTTTTTCTTTTTTTATTTCTTTCAATTATTTTTATTTTATTGTTTGTCCTTTTATATTCTTGTTTTAATTATAGCACTGGGTAATCAAGCTTAACATACACTTAATCGTATTTGGTATCAGCTAATCAATTATAAAGGTTTTTAGACTATTCTAATGATTATTTTTTAATATTTTTTTCAAATTCCGATATTTTAGGTTAAGAAGTATTCCGCTCATTACTTTGACATAGATGCTAGGTTTCGCAGACCCGGTTTAGGAAATAAAACTTTTTATTCAACAAATTTTAGATCTTGTAGTTATGTTATTTTTGGTTTAAAAAACTTGAAATATGAATACAAAAAAAGCTTCCTTTAAAAATGTAGATAAAAACTAATCGTCTCATGTATACGAGAACAAGCAATTCAGCGACTATTTTTCAAAATCAAGAAAAAGAGCTTTATCTACATACATGAAGTAGTAGGATGCTTTGCATGCGTTAGCCTGTTGCAACACCCGACTGGCACAAATTGGAGACAAAATTGGCGGATTTTTTTGAATTATTTGCCTATTTAAGTTTTATGCCCAATCTTAGTCAGGAACCCTATGATAGATTGGTCTAAAACTTTACAGAGGAAAATTCGGACAAAGCTGGGTTTTCCAAAGTCAACCTAATCAACTTAGAATTTTAAACCAAGATAGAGCATCTCTGCTGTTTTGTCTAATGTCCACGGTTTCCCAATTAAAACTTTAGGCAAATTGGTCATGGGGTTCCTGTGTTATGATCTAACATACAAACTAACAAGCAAACAGTGATTACTACTTTATTTAGAGAGATATTTTTTTCGAGGCGTTCAGACTATTTTAACTTGCAATTTTTCAATGAATAATTAATTTTAAATGTGCAGGAATGATTTTTAATATTTTTTTTTATATAAACTTCAAACAAGTTGAGATGAGAAATATTTTTTCGATTAAAAAATAAATGACCTAAGTATGCAATCACAGATTTTATTATGGGGCAAATTAAGATTAAAATGTACGGAAATGTTCGAGAACTCTAACATCATAAATTATAAAAAGTATAGAAATATCTGCTTTAAAATTAAAGTCTATTAATTTGAAGACTTTGTAAAAAGGTCGCTATTTAAAATAAAGAAGACGATTTCTATTTATGGAAGTTCAAAAAAGATTTCTGAATAAATATTTGGCTTTGTTAGAACTGATCAGTGCTTATGTTGTACAGAATCCGTTCCTCTGGGGTCAGTACATGCTTCGCAGGCAGGGGATAAAATATTTATCAAAACAAATAATTGAAAAAAATTAGATTAGATAGATGCAAAATGTAGAAATATTAAATCTTATCGCAAACTAGAATAGTTGAGGATAAAGAACATATTTCCGTCCAATCAACAAGTTTTATACTAAAAAGTAAAAGCTCAGGGGCGTATTATAGGAACTTGTCCGGGGGGGGCTATTTTTTCTTTTCATGGGGGCTCAGCACCAAATTGGCAACCCGTCATGTGTAAGCCCATTGTGTAATGATCACAATATAATCAAGAAAATATATTTAATTTTGGACCGGCACATCCTGATTTTTAGTTTGATAGTCATAATCAAGGTTTTAATGCAAGGAAAGTTAATTGCAGTTGTGTATACTCAGCGTTCATATTGAAACCAGTTCTCTCTTGGCGGAATTTGTAAACAAGAATAGATGCATCAGTGTTCGTATAGCATCCGAGGAGGTTAAAAGCATTAAATTTTGATAATCTTGATAATTCACATAACATGACCGGAATATTTCATTGATATTCTATGTAAAAGATGGATCCTATGTTAGGCTTCTACATCCGCCTTGTGTTTACATTACCGCCCACAGACAGTACACTGCAGTACAAAATATGCGTACACCTTTCCTTGCATTATAATAATTCTAATCATGTTTATTGGTGGTGCAGCTGAAAACTTCAAAAAATCAAACATTGTTAAATAATATTCGGAATCCCCAGAGAGCAGATGAAGATGCAATTGAAAGATGCGAAGAAGGAAACTTTTTTTTATTTTTAATTTTTAATTTAATTTTTAATTTCTAATTTAATTTTTAATTTTTAATTTAATTTTTAATTTTTAATTTAATTTTTAATTTTTAGTTTAATTTTTAATTTTTTTAATAAGTTTTTAATTTGAAGTCAGAGTTTAACAGAAAACTCTTCAGAATAATAACGACCAAAGAAAAAATATCTTTAAGAGATCCGAAATTGGAAGCTAAATTATTTTTTAATTCTTACTTAAAGGGTGTGTTCGCCAGAAATTAAAAGGGGAGTAGGTTAAACTGGTGTTTAATTACTTTTAGTTCTTTTCTCCAATGTTTCTATTAACAGTATTTAATGTAAAGCCTTAAAGGGCGCAAAATAGATGTTTGTTAAATCATGTTAAACATGATAAAAATAAGTTTTGAATGTAAATGTAAATTGTTTTCAGATTCCAAAGGAGAAAGAACTTTTTTACGCAACAGATTTTACAAGGTGACGAAATGAAGATAAAAATTTGGAATAATTAAAAAAAAATTAATTATTCTTTTAGGTTCGAACAGATATTGAGACTTAATTTTGATCCAAGGCTTGAACCTGATACAGTGGTAAAATCATATTTCAGAAACTAATTATGACATATTTTTCGGGAGATTCAAAATTATTTTTTAAGTTTTCTAATTCGAAAAGTAATTGATTTTCAAATTCCGTTTATCTTTGCATCCCAATGTTATATGACCTTTGATATTTCAAATTATGACTTAATTTAATTTTAAAATATTAAATGTTTACAACATTTGTAAGAAATATTAACACTTTTACTAGAGAGGAGTTGGATTTTTTACTGAAGCTTTGGCTGCAAACCAAAGGTATAACATATATATATCAGAACCAATTAATAATAATAAATGCTAATAATAATGAGGATGATATTATTACTGATAAAAAGTACAAAATCATAACAATAAAGATGATAGATACAAAATAATAGTAAAAATCAAAACATTTTCAGAATATTTTGATAAATTGTCAATTCTAATTTTAATTTTTAGCTTTGGAGATACGAAGAACGTAAAGCTGATGTTCATGACTAAGGTAGAATATTAAATTATTTTATCTATAGGATGTCGATCCCCCATTTGGATTTAACGGAATTAGGTCGATCCCCTACTCGGATGTAACAGTTCGGTTCATCCCCCACTCATTTAACAGTTTGGTCCATCCCCCCACTTGGATTTAACGGTTCGGTGCATCCCCCATTTGGATTTAACAGTTCGGTCCATCACCCAATTGGATTTAACGGTTCGGTCCATCCCCACTTTGATTTAATGGTTCAGTCCATCCCCCACTCGGATTTAACAGTTTGGTCCATCCCCCACTCGAATTTAATGGTTCGCTCCATCCCTCACTCGAATTTAACGCTTCGGTCCATCCCCCACTCAAATTTAACGGTTTGGTCCATCCCCCACTCATATTTAACCGTTCAGTCCATCTCCTGCTCAGATTTAACGGTTCAGTCCATCCCCCACTCATTTAACGGTTCGGTCCATACCCCACTCATTTAACGGTTCGGTCTATACCCCACTCATTTAACGGTTTGGGCCATCCCCCACTCGGATTTAACGGTTCGGTCAATCCCCAACTCATTTAGTATTGGTGTTTCTTGCCTCAAAAAAAAAAAATTGGGGTCATCAAGTTGAGGTGTGCGCGGAGATAGTTATATAAGTATAGTAACATAGCTTGCATAGCTAGGTTAACTGTCTTACTTCTCTTTACAAGACTAAGCATCTGTTAATCTTTGAATACTGATTTTATATATCTTTACTTCGCAATCCCAAGTGTGTCAGTACATAGGTATAAATTTCCTTTTATATTCCTTTTATAAGAACTAAAACATGTCATCTATTTTCGTGAACATACTGAATATTTTCTTTATTCATCCCCCACTCAGATTTAAAAGTTTGGTCCATCCCCCACTCGGATTTAAAAGTTTGGTCCATCCCCCACTCAGATTTACCTGGTTCAGTCCATCCCCCACTAGGATTTAACGGTTCGGTCCTTATCCCAGAGAATTACGATTTTCGTACACAAATTGACCTGCTCTTTTTAATACTTTCTTGATCGCCTTCTGCACAAAGAAAATAGATAATCTTTGTTCTGTGCTTATGCATTTTTAATGAAATACTGTCTACTAATTAACTATTTGCTTCAGTTACAGATAGGAACCTACCTATAACTAATTAACTATTTGCTCCAGGTACTTATAGGAACCTGCCTACTAAGTGCTGAGGATGGAGCAACTGCAACTTCGGAGCAAATTCACCTCTCAAGGTAGGGAAACGAAACAGAACATGAATCGTTAAAGTTGAGTTTTAGCGCTCGTTAAGTATAACACGATAACAAGAGTCAGTTTTTAAGTTTCTTGAACAAGGTTGACTAAAAAGTGAAAACTTCATATGAAATATACATATTTTATTCATTATTATTTTGTTTAGTAAAACTGAGCTCCCAATCGATACTTTGAGGCACCCAAAAACTAACCTATTTTATAAGGTCAGTTTATAACTTACTTTAACATCATAAACATCTTATATATTTATATATATAAAAAAACTTTAATTTGATTAGTATAACATGAGCGAAGTGTACCCAGACATACTTCTAGTTTACAGGGATAAACAGATACCTCTGGATACTAGGTATGTATCATTGTATATGGGTAGGTAGGTAGGTTTTGACTAATATAACGAGTAAGCATTGGGATTTATAACCAAAACCAGACGCCTCAATTGGTTTAATTAAGAAGACACAGAATGTCGTCTTTTCTATAATTTAAAAAGATTTTCGGACGCATATCTCATAATCTCTCACCAAAGACTTGTTTTTTTTTTTACGTAATTTGCCGTAAGAAATGAATAATTTTGATATTATCTTTGTAAATAAACTTTATCTAAAAACAGATTGCAAAGTTAGGTTTGCAATTTTTTGGCCCCATCAAACCAAGGTTTTTGAGCCTTGCTCACTTCACCGGCCTACAATTCTGCTTTAGACTATTTAAAAACTATACTTAATGACATCTAACAAATTACTTCTAAAATATTTGGTATTTTTTACACAATTAAGATGCGTAACAATATCACAATTTTAGTTGGAGAGCATCCTATCCTATAAGGTAGGTATGTATGTAGGTTGGTAGGTAGGTAGGTAGGTAGGTATGTATGTATGTAGGTAGGTAGGTAGGAAGGGAGTAGGTAGGTATGTAGATAGGTAGTAGATTAGAAAATACAAGAGCTTTTAATCATTTTCAATATCTAATGCTTTATTTCAGGTCCTGCAAACTAAAAGTCAAGTTTGTCAAGGTATAATAGTTCGTTCAAAAATAACATTTTTTTATAAAATAGAGCTACTGTGTTACAGTGGTATCAAGAGAGAAGTGATAAATGTGGCTAAAGATTGTATAATTTTTGACTGATATGTTTAAATTTTACAACGGTTTAAACATTAACAAATTGCAAAATTCTTAGTGACATTTTATTCGAAGAAAGAAGGAAGACGACAATCTTTCCACATTTGTCTGGTTACCACTGAACTCAAATACCTTGATAATAACTAAATGTTTAGAAAGGGTTGAGGTCAGGAACTCGGTACAACCCGGACGAGGTCAAACCGCAGGTAAATAAAGGTCGTGGTCAAGTGAAGGGGTGAATAATTTTGGAACTAAAAACTAACGAATTAAATCCTAGAATGAAGGAGATGATCAGGAACAGTCTCAAGTACAGGTAAGAGATCAGGATTAATGTCATTATGTACACATTATTTACATTACTAAAAATTTGTAGTGTTTACTGTACAATGTATTTTGGTACATATTGTTTCTGATATCAAAAAAAGTTATATACAGATTCAATTGGGGTACACACCTCACTACAAGCCAGGGTGTACATACATTGAGTATAATATATATTTATGTACAGATTGTATTGGATGTACATTAGGGTTTGCAGCGAAAAGGAAAAATCAAAAATTTCACAAAAAAAATCGGAATTTAAAAAAAAATATAAATTTTTTTCGAAAATTCATCAAAAAAGACTAAATACAGCTTCAGCACCTGTTTTCACGAATGGCAAAATTTTCACGAAAATATTTTTCGAAAATTTTTTCTTCGCGAAATTTCACTCATTTCATTTTCATATTTTCGCTTCACTCATTTTCGCGAAAAAGTTTGCAAAATACGAACGAAAACTTTCGCATTTTTCGCGAAACGTTATGTTAGCTGCTAACCCTAGTGTAAATGAAGTATAATATATATATCTATGTACAGATAGTCTTAGGTGTACATGGATTATTATATATATTTTCCCAGATTGTATTGGGTGTACACTGTACATGGAGGATAATATTTATTCATGTACAGATTGTATTGGGTGACATGGAGTATACTATACATTTACGTACTGATTGTGTTGGGTGTACATGAAGTACAAATTTTATGTACAGATTGTACTGGGTGTACATGGAGTATGATATATATTTATGTACAGATTGTATTGGGTGTACATGGAGTATTATATATATTCATGTACGCATAGTATCGGGTGTACACGGAGCATACTATATATCAATGTACAGATTGTATTGGGTGTACATAGAGTATAGTATATATTTATGTACGGATTGTACTGGGTTTACCACTGTTCAATGTTCAGATTGAACTGGGTGTACATGGAGTATGATATATATTTATGTACAGATTGTATTGGGTGTACATGGAGTATTATATATATTCATGTACGCATAGTATCTGGTGTACACGGAGCATACTATATATCAATGTACAGATTGTATTGGGTGTACATGAAGTATAATATATATTTATGTACAGATTGTATTTGGCGTACATGGAGTACAATATATATTAATGTACAGATTGTATTGGGTGTACATGGATTATAATATATATTAATGTACAGATTGTATTGGGTGTACATGGAATATAATATATATTTATGTACAGATTGTATTGGGTGTACATGGAGTACAATATATATTTATGTACAGATTGTATTGGGTGTACATGGAGTAGAAGATATTGCTCTGCTATCTGAAGAGGAAGCGCAAGCAATATCAAAAAGGTAAATCGGCATAATCATTAATCAAGTTCAACCTTTAATAGGTGACAAAATAAATATCCCGCACTTTCTATTTACATCGGCCAAACATATATAATAGTTAATCTTAACTTTCTAGTTTCTAATTATCGTTTGGTTATCCAAGTTTCTCAGCATCTGCCGGTCATACACCACGGGGGTAAGTATAAAGGAGCAATCCGTGTCAAAAGGCCAACCTTCTAGAATTTTAGCAACCAAACTTTCGAACTATTTTTTCTTAAAAATCAAGAACGCCTTAAAAAGTATTGAGAAAACTGCCGGCTTTTCTGCGGATTTTTTTATCTCTTCCAAGAAAGTTCTCAATACAAGCGCTGAACCATTTACTACTAGAGCTAAGCTGGCTCCAGAGAAAGGAGGAGCAAGAAGGAAAATATCGGAGTTCTTCAGGAAAACTTCCATTGACAGGTTAGTTTCAGTGTTAACGAATATTTAAAGGTCATAATCAAGTTCCAGGTGCTTAGAGGTAAATCTCAAGGTCAAGGAGTTTAGAAAGCTGAAGGTAAATATAATTGTCAAGATCATTATCAGGGTCAAGGTGTTTAGAAGTAAATCTCTAGGTCAAAATCAAGGTCAGAGTGTTTAGAAAGCTCAAGGTAAATACAGTTGTCAAGGTCATTATCAGGGTCAAGGTGATTAGAGGTAAATCTCTAGGTCAAAATCGAGGTCAGGGTGTTTTGAAAGCTCAAGGTAAATATAATTGTCAAGGTCATTATCAGGGTCAAAGGGTTTATAAATCTTCAGGTCAATTTCAAAGCTAAGGTCAACAATAATGGCAAGATCATAGTCAAGTTTAAAACGCTACCATGCAAATCATATATTATGGATTCTCGAATAAGGTTTCCAGCGGAATGGAAAAATCGTTGCGCAAAAATATTTTGTTCCGCCGCAAATTCAGTATTTTTGCGCATTCCTTACGTAGAAAAAACGCGCAAATTTCCGCTGAAACAAATTTAAAAATATTGATCAATAATAACGTACCTAATAAAGGTTTGAATTTAGAAAGCCTTGTAATGTTGTAACTATGTTCAAGAAGGTATCTAGGGTGTCTGCAACTATTAATAGAAAGCTAATTGATATTGTATGTTTAGAAAGGTATCCAGGGTTTCTGCAACTATTAATAGAAAGATCAGTGCTACCCTCAACTAACCTTGCCAACGTTAAGAGTCGAAAATAAAACATTTAAATCAGATTGAAGAAGTACGTTATAGTAAAATCATTAAAGATTTTTATATTTTTATTGAAGTTGTCACATTCTTTCTTTTTATTAAAAATGTGGCTAAAGATTTAAATGTTATACAGTGAGAACCAGAAAAAAGTAGAATTCTCGTTGTTTTTTACTTTTAATCATAAATTGTCGCTAGAGATTTTGTAATTTGCAACTGAACTAATTCTAAAAAGTGACCTGTGTCCGAATTTAATGAATTTAAGCCGCGTCTCAAATCCCCCGAAAACCAGTTTCAATTTCAAATTACAATTAAGTGACATTTCTGAAGCAAATTAAAGAATATTTTATGTTAGTTATCTACCATTGTATTTAAATTTTTAAGATAAATATGTATCATTGTTTTAATGTTAAATGTGTATTTTAAGTTTGATTTTTATGAATACAACTTTGATCAAAAAAAGTTTTTGATTGCAAATCCATAACTTTTTTAATACATAAATAAATTATTTACAAAATTTTGTTTTTATTCTTATGAGTTATAATGAAATGTTTTTTATTCTTGTGAGTTATAATGTGATAATTTATCTAAGAACACTGACGCCACTTCAGAATTCATGAACAGATAAAAAAAGTTTTACACAATCATAAATAAATAGATTTGTATCTATTAACTATACTGATTCAGTTAAATGACCAGGGTCATGGGATAGTAAACATTGAAACTGAACACTGAAATATCAAAGTTCTACTAAATCAGATTGCAAGTTATAGGATTTAAAACATTAAGACTAACGTTCAAATATGATAAAATATGTTTTTAAATAAGTTCATGTTAACATGGTTAAATTTATATTTGTTTAAATGCTCAAAAAGCCTGCTGGTGAACAGCTGACTAAAGTTCAATTGGTCAAATCGATATAGCATCGTATCTGTATTTCTTATCAAACGTAAATTTGTCAACCATTAACTACAAGACCCCCCCGCCCATCCATGTAATGTCGTCTTTAACTTAAAATCCCCTCTCGGAGACACCAAACCAAATAATTTTCGCACCATTCTCTTTGTTCTCCCGTAACGGAGTCTAAACACTTTTATTATTGTGAACATAATATTTTCATATAAAGAATTAGTGAATTTCGTTAACAATTAATTGTCATTCTTTTCAGAAGTTTTAATATATAAAAACGTCTTAGGACTCCCCGACAGTTTAACCTTCTCATCCCTAAATAGATCGTAAGAATCTTTTCATTGTAAAATAATAAAACTTTGTAACAAATTCATGCATTATTATCCATTTCATTTTTTAGGAAATAAAGAGTTTTCTGCATTATCGGTTTTGATTTGAGGGTTATTCCGTTGTCTATCTGTTCATTAATGAGAATCTTGTTCCTATCCGACAGCAAAATTTTATACAAGTAGGGATATCCAAAATAGAGGATTAAGAAGAAAATCAAAAGTGTGTACA
Organism: Eurytemora carolleeae; assembly: GCF_000591075.1. Classification (NCBI taxonomy): domain Eukaryota; kingdom Metazoa; phylum Arthropoda; class Copepoda; order Calanoida; family Temoridae; genus Eurytemora; species Eurytemora carolleeae. Next base: position 18,586 of record NW_019397532.1, on the reverse strand, counting down.
TTGGATACTCGATTAGGAGATGTGGATTAAGGATATCTCATTTTAAAGTTTTCATCTCCGGTCACTTTGCTTTACAGAGTTACCCACAAAGGATGAGACTGTGAAGACGACCTGAAATTCTTTAAATCTGACAATACAAAGCTTTTATTGTTTTCTTTTTGAAGATTTGGTACAGAAATAAACAAGGTTATAGTTGCTGGGAATCATAAATTTTGTACAGTGCCTGAAGTCTCATCCTTTGTGATATCACTAATTTTTCTGCCTTATTTCTAAATTATCTTGTTTTTATCATTTTTAATGTGAACTTGATGTTATTTTTCTAAATCATCCTACGACAATTTTTGAAGTCAAAAATGTCTCCACAAAAATGTACCATCAAAAATGTACAAAAATGTACCATCAAAAATGTCTCCACAAAAATGTACCATCAAAAATGTACAAAAATGTACCATCAAAAATGTCTCCACAAAAATGTACCATCACAAACCACAAGACAAAATAAATATCCCGCACTTTCTATTTACATCGGCCAAACATATATAATAGTTAATCTTAACTTTCTAGTTTCTAATTATCGTTTGGTTATCCAAGTTTCTCAGCATCTGCCGGTCATACACCACAGTTTAAGATCAACTTGTCAAACTACAGCGTAAACTAGATAGAAGGGTTCAGTAAACTTCATGTGATATCACATCATCTAAAACAAAGACTTTGCTAATTATAAAGACAAGGCGTTGGAAATTTATCCGACTATTGTGTACGCCAGCACAGCTGTATTTAGCTGTAATTAGCAAAGTCTTTGATCGAAAGTAACTTTGTACACGGGCAGCCGTAGTACATTTTAATTTCCGAGCCATGTCAACCTTTCTAGTCCTAGTTTGTACTATACCCAGCTCTATGGATAGGACTAGCCAGTGCAACAAGGGTGACGCGGTCAGACTTTATGCTTCATATAAAGGTTAAATATTTACTTTTACTACAGGGGCAGAGGTGCGTGTGCAGTTCCTCTAGTTTTGATTTTACGCACACGCATGTATAAAAACTTATTTATTCGATTTCAATACATATTAGGAATTCAAAACAGTATTGTTCTTCTCAGTAGCTTTTCAGTAAAAGGATTTGTGATTGAAAACATCTTAACATTTAATTTTACTGAATTTCGTAAAAAAAATATTGAAACACTTTTAATAAAATATTTTTTTGGAAATTTGGAAGTATTTTTTATCTCAATTTGGCGAAACTTTAGGGAATGCATGTAGATACAAAATTATTATTTACTGTTGTTAAACTATTTTTATACTATATATATATGCATACAAAAATTCAAACATAAACATACAGACATATATCTTAAGAGTAAGAGGAAAAATTTGTACAATGTGATAAATGCATGATGTTATCGAGAGTTAGAGAGATAGAAAGCAGATTAACTTGTTTTTAACATTTTAAATATTTTCAATAAATAAAATATGCATAAACAGTTTCAAGGAAATACTTTCTCTGAACTACAGAAGAACAATTTATTAACAATTTTCAGTTCATTTTTTCGTTCAAAACCAAATAACAGGCTTATCATTGCTTTAAAATAATTACATACATATTACATAGTTCTATTTATATGTTAAAAATGCGTTAAATGTTCAAACTTTTTTATTAGCTTTCCATAAGAAAAAAAATTTCATCTCAAAATTTTCCAGAAATATTCTGAAAATCACAAAAAAACTTTAGTCCACGAGAAAAGAACAATGAAAAACACTTTCTATAAATTAATTCTTCACGTTTTCTAGTTTTTCCTACCAAACATTTACAAACCTATGATTCGATATATATTGCTCCGCATTTAAGTGAAATATGACCGAGCTATAACTGTGTCGCGTCGTAGTAATGTTTTATTACGTCGAATTACTATCTATAGAATAAATAGAACTATGAGTGAAAAACAAAGAGTATCTGAAGTGAAAAATTTCATATCAGGTAAAAATGTATAATCTCCATATCTTTGCAACCAGATGATATTAAGCTTTAAAGGGACCGTTCACTTATTTGGGTAATTTCAGGGTAAACTGAACTGTCTATTCGCTCTTGATTGGTAATAGTCTTACTTTACAAAGACAACTGTGGCCGGAGAAAAAGCCGATTTTTCGTTCAGAATTCGAGCGCAAAGGGACGGTCCCTCTCTATAGACACTAATTGATGTTTTTTTCAGTATGTTGTGAATCAAAATAAATTTCGAATATAAAATTAAACTGTAGTATCTAATCGTTAATTGTAAATGTCATTATTTTTTAATTTTTGTTGTTTTTTAACTTTCTATTTCTAAAATAACACTATTTCATCGCATTCAAAATTGTGTATTGCCTGTGTAAAAGCTGAATTGAACGCGGAATGACAAATGAAAAGTTGTGCACATACGCGAACAAAATCTACAAAATCTACGAACCAAAATACGAGTCATGATTAATTGATTGTCGTAGAGACGTCGTCTTTGTATACACAGTTTACGTGTTTTAATACGAAAAACGTTAATTTCTTGCTAACTCAAATATCAAAAGTTTTAATATTTTAGTACATAATAACGAACACATAATGACATTGAAATATGATAAATTTAAATGTTATTGGGCTGCTGTTACTGAAAAAAACATCAAATAGTGTCTATAGAGAGGGACCGTCCCTTTCCGCTCAAATTCTGAACGAAAAATCGGCTTTTTCTCCGGTCACAGTTGTCTTTGAAAAGTAAGACTATTACCAATCAAGAGCGAATAGGCAGTTCAGTTTACCCTGAAATTACCCAAATAAGTGAACGGTCCCTTTAACATTCGATTCTACAGAATTCTATAGTTTGAAGTACGAAAGCTTTGCAAAGATAGAGGGATAAGGCAATTTGAGTTTTAGGAAGTTTACAATTCCTTTTTATTTTATACTGCATATTTAGTTTAGGGCATTTCCTCTAAAGGAATTGAGTTTTTGCCACAAACTCAAATTTTTGCAACCTGATGGCTTGGACCTTTGATATTTCAAACTTAGATTATTTTAAATAACTGAATTCATAGTTTAAAATATTTTAAGTCTATAACATTGGGTTTGCAAAGATATAAGGATTAGAAAATCAGAGTTTGTGGCAAAGACTCAATTCCTTTGGAACAATCTTGGAAAATATTTCTTAAAATATAGATAATGTATTTTATATTTTGTAGGTGGAGTAGGAGGCGTGGCTGCTATAGTCTCAGGACATCCATTTGATACAATTAAAGTTCGTCTTCAAACTCAATCTACCAGGTATACCAGGTATACCAGGTATACCAGGTCTACCAGGTCTACCAGGTATATCTGGTTCAATCTACCAGGTATACCTGGTTCAATCTACCAGGTATACCTGGTTCAATCTACCAGGTATACCAGGTATACCAGGTATACCTGGTTCAATCTACCAGGTATACCAGCTCTACCAGGTCTACCAGGTATACCTGGTTCAATCTACCAGGTATACCTGGTCCAATCTACCAGGTATACTAGGTCTACCAGGTATACCTGGTTCAATCTACCAGGTCTACCAGGTATATCTGGTTCAATCTACCAGGTATACCTGGTCCAATCTACCAGGTATACTAGGTCTACCAGGTATACCTGGTTCAATCTACCAGGTATACCTGGTTCAATCTACCAGGTATATCAGGTCTACCAGGTATACCTGGTTCAATCTACCAGGTATACCAGGTATACCAGGTATACCAGGTATACCAGGTATACCTGGTTCAATCTACCAGGTATACCTGGTTCAATCTAACAGGTATACCTGGTTCAATCTACCAGGTATACCTGGTTCAATCTACCAGGTATACCAGGTCTACCAGGTATACCAGGTATACCTGGTTCAATCTACCAGGTATACCTGGTTCAATCTACCAGGTATACCTGGTATAATCTACCAGGTATACCTGGTTCAATCTACCAGGTATACCTGGTTCAATCTACCAGGTATACCTGGTTCAATCTACCAGGTATATCAGGTCTACCAGGTATACCTGGTTCAATCTACCAGGTATAATTTTGATTATTTTTATGATAAAGAACTTAACAGAAAACAGGAGAAGCGATAATTATCTCAAATCATTTTTTTTACACAAAGAAATTATACATTATTCTTTTAAAGAAGTTGTATTTAAGCGTAAGGGCATGCAATACGTAATTTTAAGAGAATTACAACTTTATACTTTTAACCAGTACCAGTGTAAATTCGAGTTTGCCGTACTATTATATTTTTAGTTAGAAAAATAAGGATAATTTCGTTATCCTTGATCAGAGAAAGGTGCCGTTATGCATCAGACATGCTAAGGCCCACTCTTTAAATGGAGAGTCACTTGAAATAACGTCTACAGTTCCTTTGATTGAAATAACGTCTAAAATACCCTTTAACATATTTTTTCTTAGAAATCCGTTGTACAGTGGAACAGTAGACTGTGTAAAGAAAACAGTTCAACATGAAGGAGTCCGAGCATTATATAAGGTTGAGTATACACTATATACAGTCCGAGCACTATATAAGGTTGAGTATACACTATATACAGTCCGAGCACTATATAAGGTTGAGTATACACTATATACAGTCCGAGCACTATATAAGGTTGAGTATACACTATATACAGTCCGAGCACTATATAAGGTTGAGTATACACTATATACAGTCCGAGCACTATATAAGGTTGAGTATACACTATATACAGTCCGAGCACTATATAAGGTTGAGTATACACTATATACAGTCCGAGCACTATATAAGGTTGAGTATACACTATATACAGTCCGAGCACTATATAAGGTTGAGTATACACTATATACAGTCCGAGCACTATATAAGGCTGAGTATACACTATATACAGTGCTCCCCAAAAGAGTTTGCAGCCTAAAATTTTACTAATTATGTGTTGTTTTGAGACCATAAAATGAATGAGGAGGCAAAAAATATTTTAGGTTAATATGCATCTTTATTCTTAATGTTTGAGAGAACAAACAAACAAAAAAATTTCACGACGGTCTTTGAAAAATAAATTAATTTTCTCATCAGAGCTTTAAAATCTTATGAAACAAAAGTAAATATGTTTGCGCGCAGATTACTAAAACAGACACAGTTACATTTATTAAATGAAAAAATGCACATTTCCATGCAAATTGGGGTCTTCTGATTCGTTTTCAAAGATTTATCACTATTTTTTCATATGCAGGCCTGATTTGTGATCTAGTTTTTTAATCAAACACCAAAATGGGTGGGGGGGGGGAGGGGGGAGTTTCCCCTGATTTTTGGAGCTTAGAGTTCTTAGATGACTAGAATAAAAAAAACTAATTCAATAAATTTTCTAAATTTTAGGGAATGGCGGCCCCTGTGGTCGGAGCAACCCCCATCTTCGCTCTCGGGTAAAAAATAGAAATAGTTGAACCGGCAGTAAGAGTTTTCTTTTCTTAAATTCACATATCACATCCTGTTAAACAGATCATTTATAATTTTTATTAACAAAAAAAATGATTTGAATACTGGAACAACTGATATTTTTTGCTCGCCAGATTTATGGGGTTTGGTTTGGGAAAGAAGCTTCAGCAATCCCACCCAGATGAGGCGCTTGGTCCCTTGAAACTAGCTGTAGCTGGAGGGTTTTCTGGTAAACATTATATTTATTTAATTACCCCCCCTCCCCCTTGAAACTAGCTGTAGCTGGAGGGTTTACAGGTAAACATTTTATTTATTCAATTATATATATATAGAATTCATTTCATATATTTCATATTTTATTCAACTACAAAGCAAGAGATAATACAAATAAAAAATCACAATTTACTATGTAGTTTGGACCCGCCTAACCAGAGTAGGTTGTTTTAATTGGTTGGCCCACTATAAACGAATGAGAATTGCAGATAAAAACAATGTACATTGTACATTTTAAACATAAGAATGATGATAAATCAGCAACATATTTTAACATAATTTTTAAACAATATTAGTTTTACATAAATATATAATTTGATATAGTTCAAACCATTTAATCCTTGATTAAGGTAACAACTGTTGCAATTGTGCAGTGTACACAGACCCGTCTCACTAAATAATCAAGATATTGGTAAACCTAATTGCTTCATAGCTTATCAAATACAAGCTTGGAAACCCTGCTTTGCCCTGAAACTACACTTTACCTTTACAAGTTTAACCAATCTAAGAACATTCCCTGTTCTACAGAGTGTCTCAATCAAAATTTGAGGCAAATCGTTCATGAGCTATGATCAAACATACAAACACACAAACAGAGATTACTACTTATTATAAAAAGGCACACAAGATTGTTTAAATGTCGTCTTCCTATTAGTCCCATTGTAGGTATGGTGGCTACAGTAGTTATGGCACCAGGAGAAAGGATCAAGTGCGTCCTACAGGTCCAGCAAGGAGCACAGGCTGCTGACAGGTTTTTAAAGGAAAAATTTTTACATTTCAATATTTAATTGTTATCATATCTCATTTATTCATAGTTGTAGTATGAGTGACATAATACTTTAATAATGAAGAAATATTTCATTTCAAAATGTGAAGAATATTTGAGAAATTTTGTTCTTAAAAATAGATTTGAATTTTTGTATTAAAATGTTCGACATCATTTTAAATACATATGATTTTGTTATATGATTTTGTTATTATAATTTGATTGAGATATGTTGTAGAAATAATTTTTTTTCAGTGTTTAACAATTTATTTTTATCCTTTTTGCTGAAGTGTTTGAAGTGAGACATAAATATAACTCATTAAACATATTTGGTAAAATTAATTTATTCTTCTAATTATATACTGACACCATGTTTAGTGTAAAATACAAGGGACCTGTTCATGTAATTAAACACTAATTACACCATGTTTAGTGTAAAATACAAGGGACCTGTTCATGTAATTAAACACTAATTACACCATGTTTAGTGTAAAATACAAGGGTCCTGTTCATGTAATTAAACACTAATTACACCATGTTTAGTGTAAAATACAAGGGACCTGTTCATGTAATTAAAGCACTTATTGCTGAAGGAGGATTGTCTAGTCTCTATAAAGGTGATTTTTATATTGTTCCCCTGTTTGTAGACAATTTTTAAAAATATGAAATAAGATCCACGGAATTTTAAGAAAACCGGATGTTTTGAGTAAAACTGAATCCGCCAATGTTTTAGCGCAGTAATTGGTTAACTAAGTTGTTTTACAATAAATCTTGTTTTTTTTTGGTGAATAACGGCAAAACTAATTTTGTAGAACATAATATATTGAATCATTCTTGCCCACAAGAACCTTTTTAAGCACGTCATTGGCTCAGTTTTGTAACATATCCAAAAATGATTTTGTATGATTTAAGGTAGGTAAAATATTATAAAATTCTATACTTATAGTTTTTGACGCAGTCACAAATAAAATGTGTTGTTATCAGGTACAGTTGCTACCTTAGCACGTGATATTCCTGCATCTGCTGCCTTCTATGCATCTTATGAACTTATACAACGAAGACTGGCTCCTGACGGAGACAGGTATATGGCATCAAGGGAAATTCTTGTTCAAAATTAATGCTATTTAATGATACTAGAAATTCAAGGCGCTTCGCGCCCTTCTTTCTAGGCTTTTAGGGCGCTTCGCGCCCATCTTCTATTTAAATTGTGAACATGTTCTTTTTCTTTACATTTCAAAAGAAAGATGAAAAAAGTTTTTCGGATTTTTAAAAAAAATTCGCGGATTTTCAAAAATTTAAGTTTTTTTTACAAAATTAAAAACCTCTAAAACATAAATTTTTAAAATTTCAATCATTCATAAACCTTCCCTGGGGTCCCTAGATGTCCCACAAAAAATTTGGGCCCGATCGGTTCAGCCGTTTTGACGTTTATTGGATACAAACAGACAGACAGACAAACAGACAAACAGACAAACAGACAAGCCAAATTTATATATAGATTACGAAAAATGATAAAATTTTAGTTATCAAAAATTATCACGGTTTGTTACAACTTACAACAAGTTTTTTCTTTCTTATTTTGTTTTGTGCAGATTAAACTAAAGATAATATTAAAATTTTCTGTGCTATTTTAGAATTAAATGTTTGTCCACACAATTCAGTATTCTCTTACAAAATTTTGTATAGTCTGCCATTTGAATTTATCTCTCTAGGTCCCAGATAGGTGTAGGACGAACCCTATTGGCTGGTGGTACAGCTGGTGTTTGTAATTGGTTGGTTGCTATTCCAGCTGATGTTGTGAAGAGTAGATTACAGTCGGCTCCAACTGGAACTTACTCAGGTACAAAGTGTCCAATATCATATAATATTTGATTATTTACAAGCTTAAACCCCAGGCCCAAAATACACATAATATACTCAAAAACCTTGTTTGCATATATTTTCTTTTAGCCTTCTCTCTTTGTTTTATTATGGTGTTATAATCTTTTTAAAGACCAAAAATCACAATTTAGAGCTATCACGAGCTAATAGGACACCCTTTTCATCATTGACAAAGCTGTAATAGCATATTGAAAAATGATCATATACCTAACATCATTTCAATTATCTACATACCTTTAAACATGTATATATATATATATATATATATATATATATATATATATATATATATATATATATATATATATATATCAAATTAGATTATGGAAATAACAATGGGGTTTATAATAGTATATTCTTTTTCACTTAAATATTACAATATCCTTTGAAGTTATATCTTACTATTTCTTTTCTAACCTATATCCTTTGTAAGTCATATGATACATATTAAGCTACCAATGTTGAAAGCAAGGAGTTGAGAATAAAGGGGAGATTCGCCCTACCATTTGATTATACATGCTTCGCAGACGGGCGCAGTCCATTTGTGTAAGAAATATTCAGAATAGATTATTGTGTACGCGGTAATTGTACATCAGACAAATATTTTTCTTATTCAAATGAAGTACCGTCTGCAAAACATGTATAATCATATTACTCAAGGAGAATTGAATAGAAAGTGGGGGCGATAGGGTTTCCGTACACTTTGCTGTGACGTTTTTGGACTGCAGGAGAATTAGTTTTGCGTAACAACAATAACAAACAATTTTCCTTGATATTACTTTTCGATCTTGTTTAGGAACGATGGATGTACTTAGAAAACTGCTAGCTGAGGATGGAGCCAGGGGTCTATACAAGGGAGCTGTTCCTGTCCTTCTCAGGTTAAAACATTTATAAACGTTTTACTTTTACAGCTTTGAAACATCTCAATAGTTTTTCAGAAAGTTGAGTATTGTTGCAAGCTTTATTTAATTTAAATAGGCCTTTATTTTTTTTGTGAACCCAATTTTCAAAACTGTCTTGAATCAATGAAATAAACTTAAAACACTTGTTGAAAGAAGTCTTTTTTTAACCTGCTTGTATTATCAAAATTATTAAAGTTATCTTTTAGAGCCTTCCCTGCCAATGCTTTCTGTTTCCTGGGTTTTGAATGTGCTATGTACTCTTTAAACTCTATTGCTCCAAATCTGTGATTATAAGTAGATAAGACTGCTGTGAAAGTGTGCAGCAAAATTTGTGAAATTAGCTTCTTTTTTCTTTAACTTGGCTTTGTGTAATAAATTGAGATGTATGGTGTAAACGGGTAATGATAAATTCTTTTTATCTAAAGGGACTGTAAGCGTAATTTTTAAATGACCTTTCATTTAATTGAAAAGTACTTTGTTTGAAGCTCATGTTATATATTTTAGAAATATCAATAAATATGATTCAACCGTTTTTAAATAGTTTTAAAAGATGCCATTGTAAATTGCATTAAGTAGGAAAAATTACAAACATTCTTTGTCTGGGTTTATATAAAAAAGATTAAAATAATCCAATTATGAATTATCTATGTAAAATTAGTCTAGAAAAGAGAAAAGAGTTTTATCAAAATAACCTGTGTCCGAATTTAATGAATTTGAGCCGATTCTTAAATCTGCAAAAAGCCGATTTTAACTGAGCGCCGGCTTAAAACTTGAAACAATGAATACGATTTTAAGTTGAACCAACCATAATTAAACCGCAACTTAAATTTAAGACGCGGCTCAAATTCTGGCGATATCTTTAATTGATGTAAGTATGTAAAAAGAGGAAATAAATAGGTTTAAATAGACAATTAAAAGAGATTAAAAATAAATTAAGAGTTTGAGTTTGATCTGATTAATGAATTAATGAGTTAATGAAGAGTAAATTTACCTGTTCTGTATACGAATACAAAATTTATTACAGAAAAAGGAAACAAAAAACATACTCAGCAAAAGTAAAAATTTTTTTTAGACATTAACATGCACTTGTGTTAAAATAAATTCGAAATATAAGGAAGACGATTTTTCCGACCCAAATGCCATAGCCTTTTCTCAAGATGCGTCTGTACACAAGATCCATTTCCGCCATGAAGTACACACATGTAACCCTCGCTCCTTCTTTCCCCACCTCACCCCTCTATAACACATCCCAGTCAGTCATGTTAGGACAGTTGAACTAGTAACAGCTCCGACACAGGGAGCCTCTTGACTCCTTTATGATGATGACGCAGATACTCAGTTAGCAGCAGACGGTCTTATCCGAGGGTTCCCAGTTTATCATGCACTCCACTTCCAGAGACAACATAATCGCTCAAATCCAGCATGATAAAGCCGCGATCTCTGCCTACTAGGTTGGATAAGCCCTGTTGCCCCAGTTCCTGTTGATCTGCTCCACCAACATGAAGCTCTACAACACTCCCATGAAGTACCATCAAATATCCATCCATAATTCCTTTGTTAATTTCTAAATCAACCAATTTTAACTCCGCCTTAAATGCAAATATTTCAAAACACTCGTTTTTTTAAATAAATGTTAGAAATATCCATTTTAGATCTCTTTATTTTATTATAGTGACTTTTAAAGTCAACAACTTGATAATAAACTTTTTTATTAAAAATTTTCAACAGGTTTTTATTTTTAAGTTATACACTACAGTGCTGGATGCTTCTCCTCCATATGCTTCTTTAAATATTCATTTCTGGTTGCTGCATAGTTGCACACTTCACAGGGAAACCTGACACCTTCATGCTTGGTTTTAATATGTTGTGTTAGTTTATCCCTGTAGCTTGTAACAAACTCACATTTATCACAGTGATGTTTTACACCTTTATGCTTGCTTTGAATGTGATTTCTCAAAGTGCCCGGGTGTGCTGCAACATATTCACATTGGTCACAATACAACTTTTTCCCCTCGTGTATTGTTTCAATGTGTCTCTTTAAGTACGTCTGGGATGTTGCAGCAAATTCACATTGTCCGCATGGAATTCTCAATCCTAAGCATTGAACTATTCTTATATTCTATACTCTGAAGGGCCCGGTGATGACCGTGGAAAAAATAAAAATTAAAAATTAAAAAAATTTTAAGAAAAACAAATTTCAAATTTTTTTTAGCCTTTAACGTTCCCCGGCCCCTCGTGAGTGTCCACAAAAAATTTCAGCCCAATTGGTCCAGCTGTTTGGCCGGCTATACGCAGTATATATATATGAATGTCTTGTTTTATTACAACGATATCCTTATTGTTGCCAAAATCTTATAAAATATTAAAAGGTAAAAACTACTTTAAAAAGTTTTAGGAAGCGGATTAAAGGACTAACTAACTCTATATTTTATGTTTGATGAATTCCTACCTTCGTGTACAATCTTCAAGTGTCTCTTTAACATGTAAAGATGAGAAGTGCTGTATTCACACTGATCACAAATATACCTAACATTTACAATTAATCCCAATATTGATCGAGTCTTCAAGAATTCATTTTTTATTATTGTTTTTTATTTTTACCTAGATTTATTCTCTCCATGCTGAGACTGTTTGTGTCTAAAATATAGAAAATATGTTAAAACAATAATTATCCTAGCGTTGAAATATCTGATTATCCTAGCGTTGAAATATCTGATTATCCTAGCGTTGAAATATCTGATTATCCTAGCGTTGAAATATCTGATTATCCTAGCGTTGAAATATCTGATTATCCTAGCGTTGAAATATCTGATTATCCTAGCGTTGAAATATCTGATTATCCTAGCGTTGAAATATCTGATTATCCTAGCGTTGAAATATCTGATTATCCTAGCGTTGAAATATCTGATTATCCTAGCGTTGAAATATCTGATTATCCTAGCGTTGAAATATCTGATTATCCTAGCGTTGAAATATCTGATTATCCTAGCGTTGAAATATCTGATTATCCTAGCGTTGAAATATCTGATTATCCTAGCGTTGAAATATCTGATTATCCTAGCGTTGAAATATCTGATTATCCTAGCGTTGAAATATCTGATTATCCTAGCGTTGAAATATCTGATTATCCTAGCGTTGAAATATCTGATTATCCTAGCGTTGAAATATCTGATTTTCAACAGAAAAAAAATGCTTAAAAATCCTTCTAAAGTTTTTTTCTTTAAACTAATAATAATAAATTAATAAAATTTATATTTATAAAATTTATAAAAGTATTTGCCTGTTATGAAATCATTAAAATAATATTAAAGGGACTGAATGCGTCATTTAAAAATTTTAAATGACGCTTTATCTATAGTGTGTTGCGTGGCATGTCTAAATCACAACAGTATCCCTAAAAGCATCGTTGAACCTCTTTAATAACTTGGTCATTTACAAATGTGGTTTCTCGAATGACCTGCGGATTTCTTACTACAGAAACAATGGAGGAAAATGATGAGAAATCAATACTTATCATGCTAAAAAAAACGGCGATATCTTCCATATCATTGATTAAATAATGGTTTCAAGGTTACTTGAATTGATGGCCATAAAATATATTATGAAAAAAAAAAAAAAAAAAAAATTAATCATTACCTGGAAAAATCACCAAGAGATAAAGAGTTAAAATCACATAAATCACAAGTATAGGGTTTATCTTTATGTGTTCCTCTGTGTTTTATCAATTGTTTTAAAGTATCAACTTTTAATTCACAGCGATCACATTTAAAAGTTTTCAATCCATGTTTACGCTTTGAATGTGCTTGCAGGCCATATTTAGAATTAAATCCATGATTGCAGATATGACAGGTGTACTTGGCATATTCGTGACTTGTCCCTTTGTGTAGGTTTAGTCCGCGTAAAGATTTTGATGAATATTCACATAAATCACAAGAATAACTTGTTTCAAGATTAGGTTTATATTCATCTTCGTTATCTTCTTCAATATCTTCTTTTTTAATCTCAAGATAATTCAAAACATCTTCCATTGGAAGAGAATCTTCCGGCGTAAAGTTATCAACGTCCACTTTTGGTTCCACTTCAAAGTCGTCTTTATTTATAAATGAAGAAAGGTTTAGGAAATCCCCAAATCCAAGTTGAACGAGATTCCGGGAAATTGATTATAATAATAATAATAATAATGATAATAATAATAATAATAATAATAATAATAATAATAATAATAATAATAATAATTAATAATAATCATAACAAAAATAATAATAATTGATAAATTAATCGCCTTCCTTCCGTAAATTATATCTATGGTTTGTTTGATATGAACTGGTTTATAATCTGGTAATAGCAGGGTTAAATCCTCCTCACTATATCCTAGGTTCTAATCAACAAATACAAAATTATTTAAATAAATTGTCAATTGAAATAATATCCAATAAAATAATAAAAGAAATTAGAATAATGCGAAGCGTATTTAGATACTTCCAATCGGACAATGCTAGATAAATTCTTAGAAAGAGAGTGTTCGCCTATTTGAAACTACACTTAAAGAGACTGTAAGCGTATTTTCATGTGACCCTCCAGGCAAAGATGGCAATGCCCGTTCACAACTGTACCCTTGGAACCTTTATCTTATCAATAATGTGGAAGATATTGTCGTTCTTGAAAAATGTTTAATTCTGATTTTCCTTCAGTGGTAATGGTAAAGTTACTCTGAATTGAAAATAATAGTTTTCACAATTATAAACATTATTATCTAATGAATGCTTGATCAGACAAAGCGTTTAAGGGTACCGTTGTGAATCGGGCATTGTCTTTTTAGTATGGAAAGTCAATTGAAATTACGCTTACAAGACCTTTTAGAATAAAAAAACACTTTTACACAGCCGGAGAGCAGCGTCAAGATGTGATTACATAGTGTGCCCCTTTTCAAATCACGGGCGGACTAAGGGGGGCCCCCCTACGAGTGCCCCCCCTGAGGGGGGCACCCATAAAAAATACTTATATCATTATTTATAATTATACAATATGTATCGTTTCTATGAAAATATAGATATTTTTAAAGATACGTTTCCATCTCTATTTTTCTCCCATTGAAGCTTACGACACAGTATTAAGAGGAAGTGTCTGATTAGTCCACTTAAGTAAATTCCGACGAAAAATGGTGCTAAAGCAAGTACAAAATGTTCAACATTTATGATATTCACGATTATTTTTCTTCAAATTAGCAATATTCCTTAATTTCTTTTTTATACCTTTATTATATTGTGAAGGAATGAGCTAGATGACGCTAAAATTAACCTGTCAACAACACTTGGGATTTATTTGAAAAATTCTTACAGATTTCACCAATCATCAACATTTACAAGTTTAAAAAATCATTTAACTTTTTACAAAACAGAACTTTCACTTTGGTGTTTCCAGTGCACTTTTTAAATTCTGAAAGTGACTGTAGGAATAATTTCAATTTACCCTCTATTTAAAGAGGAATATGCAGATACCCTTCAAACCTGACCAAAAGAATTAGAATATTCTTGATTTTCTGTTTAAAAATAATAATTTTCATTTTGTGGTTTCTTTACGTACAGACAGTGTCTTGCGGATTTTCTTGTCAGACAAAAATTTAAAGGGTATCGTTGTCAATTGGGCAAGAATCTTTTTAAATGTCAAAGATATTGTACATACAAGCATTTAAATCTAGTTTCAAAGATCGAATATACAAAAAAAATATTTGACCTAAAACAATATAAGATCCTGATGTTCCTGTGTGCTAGGATAACCTCTCCGCCGCCACAAATTATTTTTGCGTCAAATCCCTCCGATTTGCGTAAATCCAGACCACGCGCTGCGGGCTGAACATACGGAAGCTTAATTACACATGATAAACTGCTCATTCTGTCTGAAAAAAAATCATACTTTATAAAATACACCTTTTAAAATATATTTGCAGTGCGTTTTTATTTTATTTTTGCATTCGAATTTTTTTTTAACATTTTTACCATACATTTTTTATTTAACAAAATAGTGTTTTATTGCTTGATATATTTTTTATTGTTTCGGACGGATATGTTAAATAGGTACATTATTCTTTATTATTATGATTATTTAGCAATTCAGAAAAAATGTATAAGGCTGCAACATAAAATCATAAAACCATAAAACCATAAAACCATAAAACCATTAACAAACGAATTAAGTGATGATTTTAAAATAATTGATTGACCAATGAATGGTGTTCTGATAAAAAATTAATGTAAGCTCAGATTTAAAAAAAAAAAGACGATAAGTATCTCGTAAATACTGAATAATGTAAGATAAAACTATAAAATAATGCGATTCAAAATACAAAAGAAAAAAAATTAACAAAATAAACAAAAATAAATTGGATTGATAAATCAAATATTACATTGGAATGGATTACACAAAAACAATGAATAGATTAGATACATTTGTTGCAAGTTTAAAAAATTATAACCTGGTTGATTAGATCGCTTCCAATTGGCAAAATGTTTTACATTTCATTTCAAATTCAGTAGAAAATGATAAAACTGGGATTTTTAATTACATATTATACATAAAACAAATATTGGAATTAAAGTTCGAGATTCAATAATTTAATATCAAACATGAGTTTTGTTAAATAAATACTATTTAGGTTTTAAAGTTTTGTTAAAACTCCATAGCACTGGGAACATATAATGCTAGTTTTTGATTTTTTTAACAAGAGAAAACTTGAAATTTTCTTAAAATCAGATTCATTTTCGTTATTTTCGTTATGTTTCAAATAATTTCAGATCAATAAAAGGCAAGATTTTCATCGTAAATACATAGCTAATGAGAATTAGAGCAAGTCACTAAATATTAACAGTTTTATAGAAAAGTAATTTAGTATGAGTAATGTAATATGAATATTTAGTGATGGCTGAAGCATATAAAGCTTTGTGCAAGTAAATAAAAACACAGCTAGTCAGCAACATAGAAAGCCATAGCTTTTTAAAGAAGACTGTGAAAGTAAATAAAAACACAGCTAGTCAGCAACATAGAAAGCCATAGCTTTTTAAAGAAGACTATCATCTTTTGGCAAAATATTTGAATACATTTAAAAGCGGGTACAATGTACAATACGCATTTATTTTAAGTATTAAACCATTGTAGAGTAGGGTTAGAGCCAATGTTATTTAGGTCAATTTATAAGGCCAAATACCATTGCACTCACATTAACTATGTTTTTGTTTTATAACATGGAAAAGTGATTGAAATACATTTTTTAAAACATTGTAAATAATATTTGGTAGCTGCAGCTTTATATGCACTAAAAAAGGCCCAATTTATTTACACCTTTAGGGGAGGGAGATATTAGGGTGTCAGGTTGAACGGGTTTCGGGCACAAACACTTAGTTACCGATAGCAGCCTGGGAATTCCTTGGTGTGAATTGAACATGATCATTTACTCTGACAACAATATTTAAAACTGAACTGAAGAATGGTGCCTCGTTATAGTCTGGGAGTTTAAGATCTGAATAATGTGTTTGTGCTGGACAGTGGATTGTACAAGCTGTATCGTACTGTAGTGTACTGTATTGTACTGTACTGAGACTCTACTTAACATTGTTCTGTACTGTTTTAGTTACATTGTTCTTTACTGTACAATATATTGTACTGCACATTGTGCTGTACTGAAAGTGCTCCGTTCTGTACAGTCAAAAACTGGTACAGTGCACTGTACAGTGTATTGTGTTGTACTGTACAGTGCTGTACTAGACTGAAGTTTCCCGTCTCCAACCAAAATTAAGGTTTGCAAGATTCATACTGTTAGTTTTCAACAGTCTTCCAACCTAAACACCATTTATACTATTATTATTAATCGTATGAAAATATATTTTTTAATACTTAAATCGAGAGCGTTATTTTTTTATGATTTTTAAAGGATAATTAACATCGAACTTGTCAATTATTAGAACAAAAAAAATTTATCACCTTCATGAGTGGTGTCTCTGCTCCGTCTTTACTCCTCTCCCGAACATTAAACAGAGATTTGCTGAGTTCACGATCCTTAGTTGGTCTTCCACTTGCATCCCCCCACCTTCAACAATACAGATTCAGTACACACAAATATATCACACAGGTCTTCCACTTCAGTATTTGTAAATTGGCGGTACAGTCCAAACTAGGAACGCAAAGTTTGGCCCAGATCAAATATTCAAATGTACACCAGTTGTGCGTGATATATTAAAAGTCTCTAGATTGAAAAAGAAAAGGCGGGGGAAATATACTACCCTAGTGACTAATATCCACCAAAAATCTAGCAGACCAAATATTACCATTTTCGAACAAAAGTACAAACATTTTTGACCATTTTTGACCATAGATAAAATATTATGTTAATTTAAAGTACTTTTATTAAACAGTAAGTGATATATTTTCTAAAATGAAGTCTGATCCAAGTCTTAAGAATGTGAATAAAGTTATATAAGTAGGGGACATGAACATAAACTTATTAAACCATTCAAGCCACATTGATACAGGGCTTTACTTAAATTCACTACTTGAAAATAGTTTTTGCCAATAATATCTCTTCCAACAAGGATAGCTGGAACCACTGCCACTCTTCTAGATAATTTTATAACAAATATTGCTGATGATGCTTATGATTCAGGAATTATACTTTCTGACATTTCTGATCATATTCCAGTTTTTTATATTCGTCATTTAAAATTTAAAATTTAAAATTTAAAATTTGATGCTCCTTCGATATCAAGGTTTAAAACAATGCTCGAAAATGAAAACTGGGACATTCTGCTAAACACTGGTGAAGAAACTTCCTTTTACGTCTTTTTTGAAACTATAGAAAACTGTTTTAAGTCTTCATTCCCTCATAAAAAAAACATAATTTCTGTAAATAAGCATAAACCATACAGTCCTTGGATGTTTCAAGCTATGATTATCTCCAGGAAAAAATAAAAATTTAATTTTTAATAAAAAATTAAGGAAACCCTGTCCTGAAACTAAAATGAGATTTAAAAAATACAATACAGTATTGTTTAGCTTTGATGTATTTATAAAAGACGACATTACTGTTTGTCTGTCTTACAATACAAAGCAGGTAGTTTCTATTTAAACTCCGCACCTTTCACAGGTGTGGAGATGTTTTCCAAGATGAATTTATCAATATAAAAGGTAATAGTTGTAAATCTTAAATAACCTTTAGATTGTATGCATAAGTGTATGCATATTTATCAAGTTATATATCTTAACTTGTGAACCATATCCCTAATGTAACCCTGTTTCGAAAGTCGTCTCCGACAAATTGTATCTCCGTTGAATCCGTTGAGTACTCCGGCC